>NC_058412.1:78586525-78645451 GCF_002201575.2 Neomonachus schauinslandi | reverse complement strand
AAGCTTGAATTGTCTTCATAAAAAAAACCTGGTATATCTGAAAGAGCATAGATTTTGGGTGCAGAGGACCTGGGGTGAATGCTATTTCTGCCATTTATCAATTATTTACCTTGGGTGAGTGAGTCCTCTGAGCCTCATTTTCCTGCAGAGTTGCTGAGAGGAATACATATGATAACATTTATAAAATGCCTAGGATATCATGTCTTGGCATATAGTAGTCACTCAATAAATGGTTGCTATTTTTGTAGTTGATACTGAAACCCCAACTATCACTAACTTTTTTCAGTTTGGCCCTTTTTCTAATGCCCTTATCTGAATATGGCTTAGGTCAGTCTTTTTCTCAGAAAGTTAATGTAGTCATATTATCTAGCTAGTGTGATTTACTCTAGCTATTTGAAAGTTGAAATCTCCCAAGTTTTCAGGGTGTGTTCCCAAGGGAACCATGAGGGATAGTAGTTTATCTTGTTCCAGGAAATACAGATGCTGAGGGATTCGTGGAATATGTGTGTGCATTCCTGCTAGAGCAGCTCTCGAATTATGTAGGTTATAGATGCAGTTTGCTTCTTTGCCAGAGGAGAAATGTCCTCTGCATATTGTAGCTTTCTTTGTCTCTAGTGGAGACAAAGATTTCTTCAACAGGTTGGGAGAGACTTTACTGGGAGAGACAAGCCTGTGGGGAGGGAGAGTTTAAATGAAAAGCAAGAGATTGGTGAGAAGAAAGAATGTGACTTACGGAAAAGGAAGGACAGACCACCAATAGAGGGTTACACATACTGTGATCCTGTGGAGGGGGTTGAGGGAATTAATAACATTGGTAATGATATTAGTAGTAATAATATGTAACATTTATTGTGTATCTGCTCTGTGATACGTGTACAGTGCTAAGTGCTTTGATCATGTATTTGATCATATAATAGAAACAAAGGTTCCACAGAATCCATTCGGGCATTAAAGAGAGTAAAGAACTCATTCTCAGATCACACAGCCAGTAAATGGCAGATCCAGGAAATGAATCCAGTGTGGCTAGAGACAACAGAGATGTTTTTCTCTTTTTCTTGAGTGCGCAAGAGACCTGAGAACTCATCAAACCTGTGAAATGCTGTCTACTTCCATTTCCTCAGCTTTTGCTATGGAGCCAGCTGTTCAAACTGGATACTTTTCAGACTAAAGAGGCTCTCTTAACGTTTACCTCAGGGCAAAAGCTATATACCAGACTGTCTTAGGCATATGGTCACCTGTGTGTAGGGATTTTAAAACAATTATATTTGAAGCCAAAAGAAAAAAATCAAAGAGACATAGCCTTATTTAGAACAGATGATGGTATAGTATAGTATAAACAGAGGACATGGAGAAAGCAGAACTGCTTGACTCCTATTTTGATGTTATCCTATTTATCAGGAAAAATGATTTTGAAATTGGTATGAGTAGAATGAAGATGGTTACGAGAAATTAAAGCCAAGCTAGAAGAGATAATGAGAGCTGCTAAAAATGCATTTAGGTCTCCTGGGCACTGAAAGAACTTGCAGATGTGATTGTGGAACCACTTTAGATAATATTTTGTGAATCAAGGCAAATAGGATGCCAGAAGATTGTAAATGATTTCAGTGAACATGTACCAGTTTTCAAGGGGGGAAAGCATAGTTTAGAAACTACAGATGGGTGAGCTTAAGTCAGTGTCTGATGAGAAGCAATATTAAACAGATGTTTGTGAACATATAAAAAGGCAACAGTGATTACTGGGAGACACAAAGGATTCTCTAAGAACAAGTTTGTTCCTGTTTGGATGGGATCATTAGTGTGACACAGGGAGAGGATGCCAGATACTGAATATTGATTTTAAACAAGACATTTGAGAGTCTCTTGTGACGTGGCAAGTTGGAGAAATGTGAGGTGGGTGATAATACAGTTTGATGAATTTCTTTTTTGCTGCAAGAGAGAGCAACAGCCATTTTAAAACTTGTGGTGAATGGATGAATTGACAAATATGGCCCATGGGCCGGTATGGCCCACTGCTTCCTTTTGTAAATAAAGTTTTATTGGAACACCATCAGGCCATTCATTTCTATGGCTGCTTTTCTGCTAAGGGAAACAATTGAGCAGTTTAACAGAGACTATATGGCCTGCATAGCCTAAAATATTTGCTGTCTGGCTCTTTATGGAATAATTCTGCTGACCCCTGGTCTGGACAGAATACTGGTTTTCAGACCAGCTGCATATTAGAACCACCTAGGTTCTTATTAATGCCCTAGCTTGTGCTCCCTACCACCCCCAGCTGAATAAGAAGCTCTGAGACTGGGACTGTCTTTTATTTATTTATTTTTTTTAAGATTCCCAGGTGATTGTAAGGTGTAGTCAGTCAGGGCTGGAGACCTTTGACCCAGAGGTAGGGTACTAATGGGGAGTGCTGCAGGGGGCCAGGAGCCATCTCATGTTTTCTGTTAGAGCTAATGATATATAATTAATCTCTGAATGACACAGAAGGGAGAGGAAGAGATAGTTCTCTAGACGGCAGGATAAGAATTACAAACTTTCTGCCCCTAGGGTAAGAAAATGATGTTGGTTATAGTAATAAGTGCAAAGCCCTGCATTTGTGTACTAAATGTCCCTGTGTAAGTATTGGGTGATGATTTTTTTTTTTTTAAGATTTTATTTATTTGTCAAAGAGAGCACAAGCAGGGGGAGCGGCAGGTGGAGCAGGCAGAGGGAGAAACAGGCTCCCCACCAAGCAGGGAGCCCGATGCGGGACTCGATCCCAGGACCCTGGGATCATGACCTGAGCCAAAGGCAGTCGCATAACCGACTGAGCCACCCATGCATCCCAGTATCGGGTGATGATTTAACCTCGTTGTAATTCATGTGAAAATAGGCTAAGGGCTAACAGCCAACATTATGATATAACCAGGAAAACCAAAATGAAACAAAATCAACAATAACAATCAAGGCAGTCTCAGCCTGCGTTAATCTAATTATAACGAAAAGCAAAGATACTATACCCTGTTCAGGTCAGATCACATCTGTTAGATCTAAGCTCCTTATGGCTGAGAATATGGCTGATTCAGCTTTGGATTCTCACCCAGGGGTGGGATGAACTGCCATGGGAGGCCAGGAGGTCTCCTCTCTGGGAGGTGTTCAAGGGAAGATTGTATGACCATTTGGCATGGGTTAGAATTGAAAATATTCTTGGTGATTATATTAGGGTTCTCCAGAGAAACAGACTTAATGGGATATATGTGTGCATGTCTGTGTATTCATATATTTATAGAGAGATTTATTGCTCATGTGATTATGGAAGCCAGCAAATCCCAAGATCTGTAGGGTCAATCAGCAAACTGGAGACCCAGAAGAACCAACGATGTAAGTTCTAGTCTGAGTCCTTAAGGCCTGTGAACCAGGAGAGCTAATGGTGTCAGTTCCAGTCAGAAGGCCTGCAGGCTCAAAACCCAGGAAGAGGTGATATTTCAGTTCAAATCTGAAGGCAGAAAGAAGCCCTTGTCCCACTTTGAAGGTAGTTGGGCAGAAAGAATTCTCTCTTCCTCGAGGAAATCTGCCTTTTTTTCTATTCAGGCCTTCATTGGATTGGATGAGGCTCACCCACACAGGGGAGAACAAAGGGCTTTACTCAGACTACTGATTCAAATGTTAATCCAAACGAAACACCTCCATGGACACACTCCAAATAATGTTTGACCAAATGTCTGGGCACCTGTAGCCTAGTCAGATCGACACATCAGATTAGCTACTGTCACAGTGACCATCTAATGTGATGTCTTCATTTCATGGAAAAGAAAACAGTCTCTGAGGATGTGACTTGCCGGTACTCCAGTGGCCAAAGCAGCTCTAGGATTTGGGTCTCCTCAATCCATGGTCCTTTGCTTTTCTGGCCAGACTGTTCAGTAGATATAGATGGTGTGCCAGTGACCTCCAGGGCCCTCTCTAATCCTCAGGATTAAACTAACTCTGTTAAGAGAAATGTAGAAGAAATGCTTAGGGGCGAGAAACCTTAACCAGGACAAAGCACTGCAGCCACTGGACATTAGTGTGCAATTTTGAGGAGCACACCCATCAGCTAGATACAGAGGTGGTCAGTGTCCACCCAGGTGACAGCCATAGGCTTATTTACTTGGATTTTATACATAAGCCCCCTTCAGACCTCTCAGGGAGCCCCAAAGTCTAGTTAATCCTTTAATGCTCTGAAGAGGAGGAGGAAGAGGGATCTCCAGGTAGGATTTCATGCTGGCATGCATAATTAGACGAGTGGCAGTCCATCGGCCCGGCCCGGGGCGCGGGCGGCTCAGCATCTGACCTCCTTGTTGAGAATCAGCAGATAATTGGCCAGAAAGATGCAGGACACTCCAAGGGGGGTTCTTCCTCTAGGATATTGCTCCTGACAGCCATCAAAAGAGACTAAGCACCTACCTGGCATCAAATACTCTTCTAGGTACTTCACATACATTATTTTTCCTAGTTCAAAAACAACTCTTCAAGTTACACATTATTATTCCCATCCCACAGACAAGAAGACTGAGCTCCAGATGTATTTTCTTCATTTTGGAAGAATATTCTTTGAACTGACAGCCTGGATTCAGGCTTCTAATGTAATGTCCCTGCAGGTTTCCAAGCTGCTGGCACTGAGCCCATCTGATTTTAGGGAACGATAATAATGCAGTTATTCGGAAGATTGCTCTCCGAGTCAGCTCCCAGTTACTGTCAAACAGCAAAATTTGAAATTCCGCGGTGGCTAACGTGCTGACACCCAACACAGTTCAGGTGTTGTATAAATAAAGTCAACAGGCTGACTTTTGAGTACAACATAATTTTTCAACTGCTGCCAAGAGGAAGATAATTGATGATAAAAGGCAAATATAAATGACTTTTTGATTACCTGTTGTTTTAGATTACCTCGGCTTCTCTTCATCATTGCTTAGACTTAAAAGCTATGCAAAAAAGCCTCTTAGTATACATTTCCCCCCTTCCACTTCCCCTCTTGTCACATTTCCCCACACCTTTTAATAGAAGCCCTACTCTTGGGGAAGTTAGGAATTAGTTGCTTCTCTTTCTAATTATTACAAGTGTGTTAAACAAATCACTGGTAAGAGGCTTGCGTGTTGCAGGTGCCCATGCCCAAGCAGATACTCAGGAAGGCTGCTGGAGAAAATGCTAGTGGGTGCTGCTGCCCCGGTCCTGCCCTCCAGGAAACCTAATTTAGGATGATAATGGATGGACTTAGAATGTTTTGATGAGTGGTCTTTCTAGATGTACAAATGCATTATCTTTAGACTCTAAACCATATGAATTGATAAGTCAACCCACTACACTGAAGGATGGTCTCTAAACCCAACTCTTGCACTTGAGTAGGCAGTTGGAAAGTTTGGTGTTAACATGGGACTCTTCTGGATCCATTCTCAGCAAGAATAGTCCTAGAAGGCAGCTCTAGGTAGTCCCCAAACAAACTGAGCATGGCAACCCCATTGCCCTTCCCCAAATTCATTCCTGGAGGGGAGGTGGTGTGTGTGTGTGGGGGGAAGATAGAAGATCTGGAGTTGCTTTTGCCATTTTACTTTAAAACTTCACAATTTAGGGGCACCTGGGTGGCCCAATCGGTTGTTTCGGCTCAGGTCACGATCTCAGGGTCCTGGAATTGAGCCGCACATGGGGCTGCCTGCTTAGCGGGGAGTCTGCTTTTCCCCCACCCTCACTCGTGCTGTCTCTCTCTCAAATAAATAAATAAAATCTTTAAAAAAAACCTTCACAATTTAAGTTTTGTCGATTTCTTAAACCATAAATAGAAATCTTATTCTTTCCCCTATCAAATTAGATTAATTACTGAAATTTTACATAGAAATTGGATGGCATGGCTGCTCATCCCTGGATTAAGGCTTTATGGTAAAACAAATTTAAATCATATGAACTACAAGACAAACAGATGTGAACATAGCACACAAAGGAGGGAAGGGAAGGAAGACTCCATATAGCAAAGCTTAAAACTGGGTTTCCTTCCTTCTCCCCACCCTGTCCAGTCCCCTTCCTCAGTCTGTGATTGAACATCCTAAGGCCCTTTGAAAATCGATTTGTATTTTTTGCTGAATGCATCTTAGGTCTTGAGGACTCACAGCCTGGAGAAGTATTGATTGCATTTAAGGGTCCATTACTTAGGTAAACCAAATAATGTAACTGATCTTGGCTCTAATTGATCAAATCTCTCCCACAGTGTTGGAAAGATTGTAATCTAATTACTCCAGTTTCCTGGTTTCTAAGGCGAAGCTTACATTTTGCTGAAACTTAACCCTCTTCAGCAACCTCTCCTTATCCAGGTTCCCCTTCTTGAAACACACAGTGTATGTTGTACATCTATAAACTCGAAGGTGCAGACACACACAAATGATCTATGCCTGTAAAACTCCCTGGGTTTTATTTTCAACGCTCTGTAAATGGTAGATTAGAAATGTAAGCCATATTCGTTTTTTTCCTTTTTCCTTTTAACTTTTTACAGCTTGGTAAAGGGGAGTTGGAAGACGCTACTGCCTAATCTGGGTCACTACTAGCCTCTCGTTTCTCCTAGTGAGCTTTGCCTCATCCCAGTGCTTTCCTTTTCTGGAGATAGAAGAGGTGTTTTTAGTTTCAGAACCTGTAAGTGCAGTGTGTTTGAAGACTGTTGTTAAAAGCTGCTGAGCTGGAGATTCCTCCATGGATTGGCTCCCCCCGGCCCCAACTTGTTTTTGTTTTTTTTTTAAGATTTTATTTATTTATTTGACAGACAGAGACACAGCGAGAGCAGGAACACAAGCAGGGGGAGTGGGGGAGGGAGAAGCAGGCTTCCTGCCAAGCAGGGAGCCTGATGTGGGGCTCGATCCCAGGACCCTAGGATCACGACCTGAGCTGAAGGCAGATGCTTAACCGACTGAGCCACCCAGGTGCCCCCCCTCCCCCCCCCCACAACTTGTTCTTTACAAGCAGCCCTGTGCACCTTCCTGAGAGGTATTACATTGGCTCAGCTTGGATTTTCCAGGTCTTTTTACTTCCTTAGTTAGGCCTGGTCCACCCCACGGGTTAAAATCCGGGGCTGGGCAGGGAGTGGGCAGACACTGAGCCAAGCAGCTTGTTATCTACGCTACCCAGCAGGATAACCATATTTAATGAAGACTGCTAGAATGACTGAGATGGAAGAAAAAGGCCCTGCCATGGGGACAAATCAGAAATTTAGTTAAAGATAACTTCCCTAGAATTCCTAAAAATGCCATAGGTTATTGGAAAGCTTGGTGGCGGGCTCAAGGAATAGCAGTGTGTTGTATAGTTCTTCTGTCCGGATAGGGGAGGACTGCGGACAGGGACCCTCCTCCGTCAGTGGGACTGTCCCCTTATTGGTTGTTAATCCACATGAATCCAAGTGCAGCAGGCCTGCCCCCAGCAGAGATCCTCAGTGTCACCTGCTGTGAGGGAATTAGTGGGTGTGGTCCAGCGCATGTGCATTGATAGATACCATGGAAATACTACCTGGGACTGGTTGGGGACACGCAGGGAATGCTCTGACCTTTAGGGTTCTGGGGGATTTCTCTTGGCCAGGCAAATCCTGCGTATGCTGCTGTCTGCTTTCCTTTATTAAAAAAGTGTGTTTCTACAAATGCAGAAACTGTGTTGGGGAACTTACAGTAACTGTCTTAAAATTAAAGAAAACAGACTCTAAAGATACCTCTTTTCTAACAAAACTAAGTACTAGACTTCTCACCCGGGCTGGTGGGATGCACGTCTTTAGTGAGAAGTGTCTCGGTTGCTCTGTAGCATGGATTCTTTCTGGGGTCTAAAAACGTAAGGTGACTAGAATGTGCTTCACGGGAACATTTGAGTCAATATACTGAGACACAGCTGTGAAGCCATTTCTAAGTGTAACAATGCCATTTTAATGGGTTTAATATTCATGCTAAAAAGCTTAATTTCAGAGCAGTGCAATAATGTTTCTTGCAAGTCTGTATCTAAGAAGTTCTATAGAGAGTATTCCTAGTTTGGCCTCCCATTCTGCCTGTGGGAGTACTCAAATTTTCCTAACTTTTGATTTCAAGCTTATAGAAAAGTTGAAACAAGGGTGTAATGAACATGATGAACTCTTTACCCCTACCCTGCCCCCCAACCCTGTGTACCAGCCATTTTGCTGAACTTGCTGTATAGCTCCCACTTTATTCTTGGAACATTCCAAAGAATGTTGCAGACCATGACAGTTCATCCCTACTGACTTCAGGTGTATCTTCTAAGAATTAGTTTTTCTGTTACAGAATCTATTACCATTAAAACACCAGGAAAATTTAATTTTGACATAATAATATCATCTAGCATAAGTTCATATTTAAATCTCCCAGTTGTGTCAGTTATTTTCCTTATAGCTATTTAAAAAAAAAAAAACAACAACAAACAACAAAACGATCCAGGATTCAATCATTGTGTTTAGTTGTCACATGGTCTTAGTTTTATTTATTTATTTATTTATTTATTTTTGAGAGAGAGCACATGCACACATGGAGTCGGGGGGGCTGGGGAGGGGCAGAGGGAGATGGAGAGAGCACACCCAGCGTGGAGCCCTGCTTAGGGTTCTATCTCATAACCCTGAGATCATGACCTGAGCCGAAATCAAGAGTTGGCTGCTTAACAGACCGAGCCACCCAGGTGCCCCGCCTTAGTCTCTTAAATAGTCCCTCAGTTTTTTCAAAGTCTATTGTGACATTGAAAAGTCCAGGCCAGTTCTTATAGAATGTCCCACAGTCTGTATCTGTTCAGTTATTTCCTCTTAAAAGATTCAAGAATGTTACCTCAGGAGGGTTATCTTCCCATGGCGGTGCCTCAGGAAGCACAGAAAGTCAGTCTGTCCCCTTGATGGTGGTGTTGGCTTTGGTCATGTGGTTAAAGTGCTGTCCATGAGATTTCTCCCGTGTAAAGGCACTTTCTTCCTCCTATTAAATAGCTTGTGGGGTGATTTTGAGACCAGGTGAATATCCCATTCTCCAGCAATCTTTCCCAGGAGTTTTAACATCTACTGATGGTCTTTGCCTAAATCAGTTATTGAATTGGTGCTTATCATACCCCAGTTTCGGGAGAGAAAAAGTCAATTGTACTTTCGGTACCAGAGGAATGAATCTAGGGAGAAAAAAAAAATGCATGTCCTTTTATTAAAAACAAAAGAATTTGCTTTTTCCATATTTAAAGTAAGTTTTAAATGAAATTTGTGAGTGTGAATATCTAAGTAAAAGCCTATGTTAATTTTGAGTGCAGATCATAAAATTGTGAGCTTATAAATTTCTAAATTTTGTACACCATATCTTAAAATTTGCATCAAAAATTTTAGGGTTGAATTCTTGTTATTGCAGTATTTGGAGCAAAAGTAGGAAAGTGTTCTGTGTGCATGAGTGAAAGATCCCCATGTAACCATGTCACTGTAGAAATACCGTCTAAGGAATTTACGGAACTCTTAACGAATCTGTTGTATTTTTTAAGCAGCTCTCATTTGAGAAATTGCTTGTGATAAATGGGTTTCACTAATTAAATCATACACTTCCATAGTACATTACATATAAAACTAGACTAGGAAATAAATATAATTAAAGTAAACATGCCCTTCTAATTAGTAATTGTTTCTGCCATTTTAAGCAAATTTCAGAGTCACAGAGAGCTGCTCCACTATAAACCTAATAATGAAGCTTGTGATAACAGGTGTAAATTAACACAATGGAAAACATTTACACTGTAACATGCTAAATTAAAAATGACATTAACAAGTCTCATTTTCAAATTCTGTATAATTAACATTTGTTCAACCCAGAGATGAATAAGTACAGTACAATGGTAGATGTCTTTATTTATAGCTTATAATATTTGTCATAGCTTTATCTTTGTTAAATTGTAAACAACAGGGTTGCATTCCTTCTTAAAATATATCATGTTTATGTAATCTGAGACAGTTCTGACAAAGGGTAAAATGTGATATTTACTGGTGTCATTACCGTGGGTAATATGCAGGTGTGCCACCAGAATGGCTTTGGTCGAGGATAGAGATAGACATGAAATATTTAGAGTGGCTTGAGTATGGAGATATGCAGGTACCACGGTAATCATATACATGACATGATAAAATATTAGGATTCCCTCGAGTGTTTCCCCTCAATGCACATATGTGCTTCTAAGTGCTTTGAATTGACGTTTGTTTCTGCAAATAAATATTATCTTAAAGACTTTCTTTTATGGCACTCGTTAATATAAGCTAGAAACCAGAGAACAGAGGAGACAGCTTTGTAGTGTAATTTGTCACAAAGGACATGGTGTTTTACTCCTTACAGAGAATTTCATCAGTACACTAATGATTGAATGAAGAATTAAGCGTTATTGCATTACATTGGCTTAGATCTTATAGTTGACTTGTTTTGTTTTGTTTTTTCTTTGTTTTTTATAGTTGACTTTTTAAAAACTCAAGATTTTATTTTATTTTATTTTATTTTTATTTTTTAATTTTTGGAGCACTGGGTGTTATACACAAACAATGAATCATGGAACATAACATCAAAAACTAATGATGTAATGTATGGTGAATAACATAGCATAATAAAAAAAAAGCTGTAAAATAAAAAAAACTCAAGATTTTAATTACTGTAACTGAATTAAAAAAATGTCAAGGACATGTACTCTGGATTATTTTTTGAGTTTTTTTTTTTTAATTTTCAGTTTATTTTATTTAGGTTGCTTTGGGGTTTGTCCTATAGGTAGAGGATGGAAAGGTTTGTAAGAACAGAGTCTGTGTTGTGTCCTTGTTAAGCCTGGCCCATAGCAGGTACTCAGTAATACTTGGAGAATTCTAAGACTCAGTATCCACAGGTTCTGGAACTTACTGTCTTGTGGAAGAGATGGAAAAGTAAAAGTGATTGCTTTACACCATAGGCTCTCCTGGTCCTCAGGTCTTCAGACTCAGACTGGAACAAAGCATTGACTTCTCTGGGTCTCCAGCTTGCCAACTCACCCTGTAGATCTTGGGACTTGTCAGCCTTCATAGTTGCATGAGCCACGTCCTTATAATAAATCTTTTACAACACACACACACACACACACACACATGCCCCTTGTTGGTTCTATTTCTCTGGAGAAACCTGACTAATAACCAACATAACAGGATTGTAAAGTAGGTTAGAAATTATATCTATCTATCTAATATATATATATATATTAGACCTATATATATATATATATAGGTCAGAATAATAAATATTTATTGGTACCCTTAAAGGGAAGATTTAAGGCAGCTCTTAGCAGAATAGCTGACATACAGTGAGCACTCAATAATGGTGGCTATTCTTCTTATTAAGGAGTAGATTTGTCTGCAGTTCTTGGCCATTTTCTGTGCTTCTTAGAGGCAGAACAAGAACGCTGGTAAAAATATGATTGCTGCTGCTGGAGAGTAGCGCTCCATAACTCATCAATTGCTTGCTTTTCTGAGGTGATTTCACAGTCTTCTCTGGCTACCACTGGCCACCTGATGAAAGAAAATAGCCAATTTCCCACCTCCTCCCATTCTTGCCCCCCACCCCCACCCCCATGGCCATGGCGTGTTCCTTTCCTTCCCTTTCCTCTCCTTTCAGACCAATGATTATGGCCCTGAATTTGATGAGGATGGCTGGTTAGGCCAGAGGGGTGCTTAGGAGCCCCTGGGCTGAGGCTCTTTCTCCCAAAGCAGATTACCATCATGTACTTGTTACCCTCCACCTACCTTGTTCCAGTCCATCTCTTCAGGTCTGCTTCACTGCTTGATGTGGTCTGACCTGCAGGACAGTGAGACAGCCATGGGATAGAAAGGGTCGACAGGCCCCTGCACGAACAGTACTGTTTTCTTTTTTCCTCTTTGGCACATCTGTAGGTTATTTTTTTTTTTTTTTTTTTTTTAAAGATTTTATTTATTTATTTGAGACAGAGAGAATGAGAGAGAGAGAGCACATGAGAGGGGGGAGGGTCAGAGGCAGAAGCAGGCTCCCTGCCGAGCAGGGAGCCCGATGCGGGACTCGATCCAGGGACTCCAGGATCATGACCTGAGCCGAAGGCAGTCGCTTAACCAACTGAGCCACCCAGGCGCCCTGTAGGTTATTTTTGAAGGAATATAAACATATCCATCTCCCCCAAGCTAAATCTCAGAGATCAACCAAAATCGAATACCATGTCAAACATCTGTCAGCCAGTGGACTGGCAAACAATAGGCCAACCCACAGAGAAAAAAATGAGATAGTATGCGTTTCTCTTTATTGCTTAGGGAATTCTCTTTAGCTGTTGGCTTAACATTAGCTGTTGGCTTTAGCATTGGTCCAGGAAAGCAAACTTACATTGGTTGTTGAGAATGAAAAAAAATCTTGAAAAAGGACGTCGAGGTTCATTGCACTCTCTAACTCATACAGACAGATTTAAAGGAAGAGAGCAACAGGGATAATTCTGATTAAATTCAACATTCCCATCTAGAGATTTTCTCTTTGTACCCTCCCCAATATTTAGAGGAAGAGCTATTTCGCTCAAAACATGTAACTGCCTGTGAACATATAGATATTATTACTGCTGGGAAGTGAATGTTTTCCAGCTGTCTTCCATGAGAGAGGATTGTGCTAGGTGCCCAGAGAGAGCAGAAGTGGAGGATGCATTCCTTCCCTCCAGGCACTGATCATGTCATTGAGAACCTGGCCATCTTGAGGCAGAGGGGGGTGGGGAGAAAGGGCACGACAGCAATGCTGCCCACAGTCACAGCACCTAAATAGGTTCAGTCCTGGCCCGGTGGCCGGACGGGAAAGCAAGTGCCACTGTGAGCTCCAATTATCAGAGACAGAGATGCTCAGGTGCGAGCTGCCTAATTATGAAAGCCCAGGGCATGCAAGCTCTCATGAGACCGACCAATGTTAAAGATACTGAAAAAAATAATTTTGGCAGCAAATTTAAACTCATATGAACTCCACTAGGAGCTGCAAATGTAGGAATGGAGTCTAGGCTTTCTTAAAAAACACACAAAAAAACTCAGCAACAACTACAAAAACCCTTTGGATGCATTATTTCAAGCCAAATCATCATGCTAGTTTCACAAGTGTGTGTGAAAAACGAATGTACATGAATAGGGCCTTTTAAAAATGCTCAGAATTAAGGCAAAAGATCACACAGTTGATAGTTTGGTAGATGGCAATAGTAAAAACAGTTGCTCTTTGTGGTATGTATCGGTTAAAAAGAAAAGTTGCATTTTCTAGTATCCTGCATCATGAAACTTTTTTCGAATGCAGCTATTTTTTTTTTCTTCAACTATGTTCAGTTTCTCTGAAAATAAAAATCTCAAGTGTGGTGAAGCTATTTTGCATCTTTTTTAATATAACATGCTTCCCATGTGATGGTGCAGAATTCATTTTGCATGGCCCCAGACCAAATCCCTCCAATTCCTGTCCTCAGATACAGCAGAGCCATGTGTTTGGCACGTGACGCCCAGGCTGGTAGTAACACAGTGTTGCTGTCTGAAGATGCTTTCTGAGGGGACCGCGATGTGCACTGCACACCATGTCATCCCACCTGCCCTTCCTGTTTGGGGCTAAGGCCACAGATTCGTTCAAAGCCAAATTGATATTCTTTTGAAAGAAGCATCTGGCTTTCTGGCAGCTCCACAGAAGTTATCTTGGTCATTTGAGAGTTTCTTCTGCATTTATCACATATTTTAGATATTGAAAGGATTCCTGGCATTTTAATGTCCCAATTTCTGGGCATGAGAAATGTGAAAAAGCTGAAGTCTGTTTGCACTTGCAAAGGCTCTTTGAAATTTGTAGTGCTGGCAAAAAAATCTTCCCTACTTAAAAAAAAAAAAATTTCTTCCAAGTTGTATCTTACCTACATTCATGGATAGTTTTTCTATTGCCTAATTTTAATATCCACAAATCTGGTATTTATGCTGGAGAGGAACATCAGTAGGAATTATAGAGAAGTGGTCTTTAAAAATATTCACTGAGAAAACTAAAATAACATTTTAGGTTTTTCTTAGTTTGAATATTTCAAAATTCAGTGATATTTATTGAACAGCTATGATATTCCAGGCAGTAGGTGCCATATCAGACACTTTGTGTATTAGTTAGCTTGGACTGCTGTAACAAATATACCATAGACTGGGAGACTTCAACAACACACATTTATTTCTCACAGTTCTAGAGGCTGAAGTCCAAGATCAAGGTATCAGCAGATTTGATGTTTGGTGAGGTCCCTCTTCTTGGCTTACAGAAAGAAGGCTGCCTTTGGGCTGTCCTTACATGGAGAAGTGGGGAGAGAGGGGATGTGGAGAGGGAGATGTGTCTGGTCTCTTTCTCTTCTTCTAAGGATACTAATCCCATCACAGGGGCTTCACTCTCATGACCTCTTCTAAACCTAATTACTTCCCAAAGGCCCCACCTACAAATACCATCACATTGGAGGTTAGGTCTTCAACATATGAATTTGGGAAAGATACAAATAGTCCGTATGATCATGTTAGAAATTTCATCAGGTTCTTCATTATCAAATTTCAGAAAGACTTCCCAGTCCAGGCCACTCACATTTCCATGTGACCTTCCTTCTTTCTTTATTTTTTTAAAGATTTTATTTATTTATTTGAGAGAGAGCAAGAGAGAGCATGAGCAGGGGGAAGGGCAAAGGGAGAGGGACAAGCAGACTCCCCACTGAGCAGGAAGCCCGACGGAGGGCTCCACCCCTGGACCCTGGGATCATGACCTGAGCTGAAGGCAGACGCTTAACTGACTGAGCCCCGTGACCTTTCTTTATTTTATTAAATAATTTATTCATGTTGTTTATTTTGTTAAATAATTTATTCATGTTGGATACCTTCAGCTAACTTTGATTACTTAATCATAATTTAGTGTACAACTGCTAAATATTTTTCTCTGTTTCCACTTATTTCTCAGTCATTAAATAGTTTCAGGCATGTGGATTGCCTCATTTGTAACTTGCTTTATCTGGCTCCTAGCCCAGTGTTCGTTTAGGAAACAAACACGTATTGTGGACCTATTGTGTGCCAGGCACAGGTTCCAGACACTGCACTAAAAAGAAACAGCTTTCTTCCTGGAACTCACATTTCAGTGGGCCAAACAACAGCTTTCAGATTAAAATGTATTTGTGCTATAGAGAAAATAAAATGGGTGATAAGGGACATGGTAGAGGGTGCTTGCAGGTGGAGGACAACAGTAATTAGGATGGCCAGGGAAGCCCCACTGATGAGGTGACATTTGACCTGAGATTTGAGAAGTTTACCACACAGAGGTCTTGGGGAAAAGCAAAGGAAACTGCAGGGATGGGGGCTTTTCTCCTAGCTCATTCATGGGACAAAGAACAAAGAAGGCCAGCGTGCTGTGGGTGGGGTGAGTGATGGTGGGACAGGGCCAGGGGGCTGTCGAGGTTGTGGGATGGGGTGGGGATGGCGTGGGGTGGGCTCAGAGAGTGGGCACTGGCTGGAGCTTTGGGGACAATAGCGAGGAGTTGGACATTTATTCCAAATGCAGACGGAAGCCACGGGCGGGTTGAAAGCAGGAGAAAAATAGGATTTTATTAATGCTGCAGGTTTATTCGGTAAATACCATGATGATAGTAGTATTGATAGTGGGTATATAATTACATGTAATAATAGCACGTGTACTTGCTATGATGTGAACACTCCCTCAGTCTGTGTGGTTGAAAATGAAAAGAAATGAGTAAGTGAATTATATCTCTCTCTGTTTCTGATGGTTTAATATTCATCATTTGGAGAAGATATATACATTTTTATCCATGTGTAGGCATAAATTGTTCATTCGAATAGGGCATGCCAATTTTAGCTAGGGTCTCCTCTTAATTTTGATTGTATATCCCTTGTGGCTACATGTCAAAATATGACATATCAGCATAAGCCAACCTGGATTTAATGAATAGGAAACCATGGAATTTATATGATTTGGGGGCACATGGGTGCTTTTCTAATGCCAATTCCAAGGATAAGTGGCATGGAGGTTATTTGATTAATTGGACAAGCATAAACTCTAGGTTCAGCTGCCTGCCTGTCATCTGAACACAAAACATTGAAGATTAGTTGACTTAGCACTCCAGAATTAAAATCATGATACTTCTTTTACTGTTAACAGAATATTTTGCTTAGCTTTACACTCTCTTTTGGATAAGCACTGACAGTACCCTGAATATATAATTTTTACTTACAAGCCAGGTATTTTCCAAGATGTATTTCAAAAATACTCTGCTCCCTGAAGTTCAAGTGTAGTCAAAGCCATACCTTTGAGATGAGGCCTTGTTCCTAGTTTCTGGTTGCACCTATGTGCTGCTTTTGTGGAACTGGAGAATACCATATGCTCAGGAGGCGCTTCCTGAACGCCTTTGCTGACATCTTCCTGGCAGAGCCTTCAATGAATAGGAACACGACTTTTGTCCTCAAGAAATTGTGCATTTGCACATAGTTTTAGCTCGGTGTGGCTTTATTTTGGAAGACCCAGAGACCCAGATTGGTTTAGCTTTCAAGGTGATGAAGAGGGAGGCTGGGACCTGGATGAGACTCTGACCGGGCTGATGTGATCCTGAGTGCCACCCTGACCCCCTGGGATGATGCGGCCCTTGGCCTGAAGAGCTGCACTTTTCTGTTTACTTTACAAATCCTAATAACGTGGGGGTCGGGGAGATACAGTTAAAAAACTGGCCACAATATGAGACAGACTACAGTTGGAACACAGGTCCTGACCCTGTCACAAAGCACATTCTTCAACTGATTGAGGTTTTCACCCTTCTTGTTCTCCTTCGAGGGTTTATCCAGGTGGGGCTCTCTCCTCTCAGGGGGATTTGTCCTGTCGTCGATCAGTCTGACTTCCTAGCTGGCCCGGCAAGACGCCACTTCCCGAGCCCTGAAACTGTGTTTCCTAACACTGCTTTTGCTTGTGATTGTCCATGAGAAAATCCTTTGAAGAAAAGGCAGGCCTGTAAGTATCAGGTGAATGAAACAGGTGCCTGAGCACCCCAGATCTACGGTGCTCTTGCCAGGCAGGTGTGTCAGATCTGGTGATGCTGACAGCAATTTTATTTTATTTTTTTTTAAAGATTTTATTTATTCATTTGAGACAGAGATACAGAGAGAGAGAGAGAGCATGAGCAGGGAGAGAGGCAGAGGGAGAGGGAGAAGCAGGCTCCCCGCTGAGCCGGGAGCCTGATGTGGGGCTCGATCAGGACCCCGGGATCATGACCTGAGCCGAAGGCAGACACTCAACCATCTGAGCCACCCAGGCGCCCCTTGACAGCAATTTTAAACACTGCCTCAACATCCTGCTCTCCTCAGGGGTTCGTGGTGGTCCTCTGGTGTAACGGATAAGGATGTAAAACTAGAACATTTTCTCCTACTGCTAGTGACTACAAAAGGGGTCTCTTATATATTATTTTCCTTTACTGGTGAGAGGGAGGTCTCCAGGAGCATTTGGAGCTTCTGCAACTCACTCATGTATATTGGCTGAATTAGTAAAATCATTGCATCTCAGATAGACGGAACTCTTTCTCGGAGCACAGGAATGCTGTGATCATTGGGGTGGAGCTCTTTGTGCGGAGTACTGTATCAGGGACTCAGGGGAAATGGCACTCCAAGTAATTTGTCACATTTTCTTTCAGGAGATTACAGTCTGATGGGGGAGGTTGTAAGGAACAATTACCAGAGTGCTTAATAACATTGGGCACACAGGGCCCAAATGACTACAGATTTAGAGAGGTCCAGCAGAAAACATAAGGACAGAGAAACATATCAGGGGAAGGTCAGGAGACTGTGGTCAGGGAGGAGAAGTGCTCTATGAAGGAAATGACAAGGGTTGAGAGGAAGGGGGAAGATTATGGGTCATGCAGGTAGATGGAATCCCACTTAGAAAGCATGGCAGATACGGTTGTTGGGTTTGAAATGGGCGGTAGCATTGAAGCAGATGTTTGCTAAGCTGAAGTATTAGAAATCTCCGTATTTGAGATTTCTGTGAATTAGAACAGTTGAGATGAGAACTTAATTTAACAAACATTTATTCTGTGCCCCTTTGAGCTAGGTATTGAGCTAGGTTCTGGGGAGAACAGCGATGAATACGTGCCCCAGAATTCAGAGTCTCCTGGGGGAGGGAGAAAATGGAAACTAATCTGCTGGATGTGAGCCCAAGGCACCTGGAGCAAGGAGGAGGCAGCAGTGGGTTATGTCAGGGACTGCTTCCTAGAGCAGAGGGACCTTCCAGCAGAGCTGACAGTGAATGGGAGGTGGGGAAAGAGACGGAAGAGGAATTTCAAGTTAAGTAAGAAGGTTAGCAAAGGTGTGTGCATGAAAAGGAACACTATGCCTTGGGGAGCAGTCCCATGTGTCTGCTATATGGACGCATGCAGGAAGGTAACTTCTGTAGAGCTAAGGAGGGAGGCAGGTAGGTCAGCCCCGGTGGGGAGAGGCTTTTCGTCATGCTAAGGCTTCTGGACATGCTCAGGCCTGAAAGAAAATATTTGAAGGTGTGTGAATTTAATAGGATAGTTCCTGGTTACGAGGAAGCCGTTGTAGATTTTTGAGCAGGAAAATGACATAATGAAGGTGGTATTTCATTTAACTAATTTAAAATGTAAACACTGTTATAATAGTTTTCTCTCATAAAAGTAAGATAGATTAATTGCAGAAAAATTCAAAAGTAGAAAAACTATAAAGAAGAAAATAGACATGTTGCATAATCCCATGACCCATTTGTAAAAATTAAGCCATTTGAACGCTTTGTTACATTTCAGTCTTTTCTATGCATAGACGTGGCACTGGTCAAATCATGGGAAGATTTTGGACTGGTACCCAGCCTCTTTTATCCCCCAACCACAAGCCGTGTGATGTCTTTCACTTGCTCTCTCCAATGCTTATAAAATGCATGAGAAATAACATCAAAGCTCTCTTTGTATTGTTAATCCACAAAACGGTTGACATTGTTTACTCTTTTCTGTGTCTTTCTGTAAGACGCTTTTTGCAGCTCTTCTCTTTTTGATATGTACATACTTGTACTTTGTTTTGGGGGGTATTGATGTCTCCAGATTGTTTTTCAATTTGAGGAAAATTTAAGTCAATTTGATGGATGCTGGAAGGCTGGAATCCTGGGGGGAATGAAATAAGGGGCCACACGGTCTCTGGCTGAAATCTTTGGGAGTAAAACCACACGACAGCCTTAGTGTGGTGGGAAACTAGGCAGGGTGTAGGTACAGTTGCTCAGCTGGGGTGTCCATGGGTGCCTCCACTGGGTCCTGTGTCCTCTGGAGGACCACACAGGGGGCTGATGGTCCTTCTCTTCTTCTGTCTTGGACCTCACAGCAGAATTAGCCCTGTATTGTATTTGCCTTTCTCTCCCTCTCTCTCTCTCTCTTTTTGTCTTTCCTTAATGACTTTATGAGGATTTTTTTGGGGGGTGGTGAGAAGAAATAAGGCCTAGAGTTTTATAGTTTGAAATACTGATTTTGAAAGTATTTCTTCTACCCAAGCCATTTCAGAGTCTACAGAGACCCGGATCAAACAATAACAAAACAAAACAAAAACCCCAAAACACTCCAAGCTGAAGTTGAGAGTGCTGTTCTTGACTTTTATATTTATAAAATGTGTGTAATTCATATTTGCACCTTCCCCCCATATTTGGATCATCGCCAATATAGTTTTGAATCTTCCATTTTCACTAATATTGTGGGCATTTATCATTACATATCATTACATTTTCCTTGAAAACAGATTCCTAATAATTACATGAATGTACCATAACTCGTTTAGCCATCCTCCTATTGGACATTTAGGGTTTTTTCTCTTAATATTTTAGCTGTTACACGAACATGTGCAATGGTGACCATTCTTGTATAGAAGTCATTGCACATATTGCCAATAATTCCTGATTGGAGTATGTCAGCTTTTATGTAGTTCTTGATATATTGCCAAATTTCCCTTTAGAAAGACTTGACCTGTTTTGCTACCAGCAGGAGCATATGAGACCTCCTGCTGCCCTGTACAGTTGTATTGAGGATTATACTTTTTAGTTCTGTGCCTATTTGGTAGGGAAAAATGGTATTTCTTTATTATTTATTTTTTTCTTTTTAAAAAGTACTGGTGATTTGCTATTTTTTTTACATATTTCATTATTTTTGTTTCTCCCTGTCTCTCTTTTATTTTTTTTAATTTTTAAAAAAGATTTTATTTGTTTGACAGAGAGCACAAGCAGGCGGTGCAGTAGGCAGAGGGAGAGGGAGAAGCAGGTTCTCCAATGAGCGGAGAGCCCAACATGGGGCTCGATCCCAGGACCCTGAGCCGAAGGCAGACACTTAAATGACTAAGACACCCAGGCAACCCCCCTCTCTTATTTTTACATTTTTTGTCACTTAGTGTTCATGCCGTCACTCACTTTTATCTGATTTTTAAAACCATTTTCTATATTTATAAGAAATCTTTATATATAGAATAAAACTATTACCCCTTTTCTTACCTGTTTTACATCTCTCAGTTTATCTTTAATCTTTTGAAGATAAATTTGTGGGAATTTTATCATGTATAGAAGCGTATAATTTCTACATGATCAAATCTGTCAAATTTTTTCTCATTCTCTTTCATTGCTTTAATGACTAGGAATGCCAGCCCCTTCTTAGATCACAGAAGTATTTATCTATATTTTCTTTTTGTTGTTTTATTGTTGCTTTATTTTATTTTTTTTTAAGATTTTATTTATTTGAGAGAGAGAAAGAGAGAGAGCTGGGGGAGGAGCAGAGGGAGAGGGACAAGGAGACTCTCTGCTGAATGTGGAGCATGACACAGGGCTCAATCTCATGACCCTGAGATCACGACCTGAGCTGAAAGCAAGAGCCGGAGGCCTAACCCACTGAGCTACCCAGGTGCCCCTATTGTTGCTTCGTTTTAAAGCAATTATTCTTCAAACTGTTAGAATTTATTTTTGAATATGTTATGAGTAGGATAAAATATTTTCCTTCCCAAATACTGTACTTATCCTAAAACCCAAAAATGGATCTGTAATGATATGTTAGGTTTTTAAAAAGCTGGTAAAGTAGTAATGGCCTAGGACAGTATATGGGGCAACCCAAGAATTATTAAATAGAAGGAACTGAATGTAGCTTGTGGACGGCAGGCACTTCAAACCTACGGCATTGTAAGGATGGTGGCACCATCCATCTTAATGGGGAATTCATGGTGGAGGAGACCATCCGCAGGAAAGAGTTTGATAAATTTTCTTCAGCACTTTATTTTTCAGAGCCCTGGCACACACGTTCAATTTTGATTAGAACCATATCATTGGTCTCTTTCAGTGGATGGAACATCTTTGTGAGCCAAGATGTAGATTAAGTGGTTCAAGGGACAGAGGGGAAATCTGGACCTTTGAAAGCTGTATTCCTTGAAATTTCCTCATTGCTACACCACCCCCATTCCAAGAATGCTTCTTTACTCACAACTTACCTTTGTAACATACTTATGGGTAACAGATAATTTTCATACCTGTTCATTCACTTGGTTCTCACAACGACCCAGTGTAGAAGGCATGCGTGCATTATTATTATGTCCTTGTTTTTAGAGATTTGAAAACTTACACCAAAAGACATTAGGTGCCTAAGGTCACACAAAGAATATATGTTTTCCTGTTCTTTCATTGAATAAATACTCATCAAGCGCCCGTGGTTTGCTGAGCATTGTTAGGTACTGAGGATACATAGAAGGGAAGGTTCTTGTTCTTTTTTTTTTTTTTTTTTTAAGATTTTATTTATTTATTTGACACACAGAGAGAGATCACAAGTAGGCAGACAGGCAGGCAGGCAGGCAGAGGGAGAGGGAAAAGCAGGTTCCCCACTGAGCACAGAGGCCCATGCGGGGCTTGTTCCCAGGACACCAGGATCATGACCTGAGCCAAAGGCAGATGCTCAACTGACTGAGCCACTCAGGTGCCCTGGGAAGGTTTTTGTTCTTAATCGAAACAAGGAAGAATCAGATTCTTTCCTTGGTCAGATTTCACTTTTTAGAGCCAGGACTTGGTATTTGGCAATACCCAGTCATTAGAATAAAAGAAGACTCACATGAGGCAATTAATGTGGGAGACATTGAATACTTCATACATGGTGAACTTGAGTGGTCTTGATGGGATGGGGGAACTTGGGTGGCAATAAGATCAATGTATTATGTTGCTTTCTAGCTTGGTATCTAATGTATACCTTTTTGAAACTCTTTCTATTGGTACAAGATCAAAAGCTAGATAATTTCTTGGTTCTTTGTTATGTAAAGTGTAATTCAGAGTCACTCGGGCTCTTCATTTAAAGAGAAATGTTTTCTTTGTTGATATTCTGATAGAAATGTGCCAACACTATCATCCCTCTAGATAGTTTAGTGTTTGCAGATAAAAGAAAAGGAAAGAAAAATTGGATTTCTGTAGACTTTCATTGTAAGGGGAAAAGCTGGTTATTCTAATGATTTTATTTTTTTGAATTCTGAATTGAAAAGAGATTGCTGTATTTGAAAACTAAAGATGGGAGTGAGTTTGTGCAACTGATTTTTGTCAGTTTAGTTTTAACTTCTGTATTTAATTCTTTTTTTTTTTGCATGTAAGTCTATATATGTATATTAGTTGCATTGTTACATATGTATATTTTGTATGTAATGCCACTTTATATTTCCATTTCATCTTACATTATTATTCATTGCTCTTTTATGTGCTCCAATAAAGTCATTGTTTCTATATGTGTTTTCTGATTGACAAGTTGAATAAAGAAATTGATTTTCTTTGGCATAAAACTAAGTACTGGGTCACGCAGGAAAGCCTTGGGAAAACAAATAGAGCAATCCTTTTGTCAAGGCTAATATTTCAGTTTTTCAAGCTACTTGCATGACTAGAGTGATAACCGATCTTAGAACAAGCATTTGATATTGATTTGCCAGTCTGAAGTAACAAGTTACTGCTTCACTTCTTATCAAGAATTAAATCAAAATAATCCTGTGCCCTATATAATATGTATCTTGAGAGTTCTCCTGCATGATTTATGTGCTGCAGTGTAACAGGGATAAATGTTGAAGAATCATATGACTTTAGATAAAGGTTGTACATTACTGCTACATAATTTTATTAGATAGTAAATCTTAATTTGATATACACAAAAAGCTGTTGCAGAGGTTCTTAAAAAGTTGAGGGACACGTTGTATTATAAGAATTTGCATCTTTTTTTGTTAATCCTGATGAATTCTTAGCCCATAAGGCTTTTTATTATCCAATAAAAATCCCAAATGGGAAATACTGATTTGCTTGCAAAACATAGACCTTTTTGCAAATCAGAATTGATTATCATTCAAAGCTGATATTAGAAATAAAAATTCTGTATTGTTTTCTCTTCTCAAAATTAAAATATGAGGCTATAATTAGGTACTCTGTGTTTCATATAAACGTCAGATAGTATTTTGTTTGCATATTTTAAATTTATTTCCAGAATTTACCATCTGGTAAATGGTTTGAGTTAATTTCAGAGAGTTGCAAGTAACTCAGATGTTTCATACAGAAATAACAATTCATGTATCCCATATTTGTGTGTATAAGTCTATATGCAATAAGCTTATTGTAGCTCAGATATTTGAAATAAATTCAGAGTTAATATTGGATCTTTTTCTTATAACTCCTCTTCCTACCCCAAGGCCATAGAACTTTTAGCATTTTTTTTTTTTTTTGATGATGTAGGTCTGTTTCTTGCTTATGCTACATGTTGGTAATGTGTCAATGGGAGTGGGGGCTTTTTGTGACAGTGACCCCACTCAGGCACCCAGTTGAAGGAAAACTACATCTCTGTGCTTCCGTATTTGGCAAGGGAGGAGATGTGGATATGACATATGTGAGGATATGCATATTGTTCCTAAACGAGCTCCCAGCTCCCAGCAATTGTGTGTGGAATTGGCAAGCTGGTTCCAAAATATGTATGACAAATATAAAGGGTCAAGAATATCAAGACAATCTTGAAAAAGAATAAGGCTGTAGGACTTACTCTGCTGGATATCAAGACTTTATTACAAAGCTGTAGTAATTAAGACATATTGTGTTGGCACAGGGATAGGCAAATAGACAAATGGAATTGAAAAAGGAGTCCACAGAACCACACCTATACGAAGACCTGATTTATGGCAAAAGTTGGCACTGCATAGCAATGGGAAAATAATGGTCTTTTCAACTAATAGAGCTGGGTCATTTGGCTTGCCATGTGGAAAAAAAAATGAAACTGATCACTACATCACATCAAAATCAATTTCAGGTGGTTTTTTTTCCCCCCTGAACTGATATTGGTTTCAGGCATAGTATGAGGTAGTGGTCAAGTTTAATTCATTGAGTTGACTAGATCATTGATAGAACATAGATCATTAACAAGTTTAATATAATATTGCCAGCATCTCAGAAATCTCTCCTGGGCATCTTTCCAATCATTATTCTTTCCCCCTTTTTCCCCAGAGATAGCCATTATCCTGAATTCTAATACTAAAGTAAACTATAGTTACTTGTTTTTGTACATCATACAAATGGAATTACATAGTAGCTCTTCTTCTCTGTATTGCTTCTTTCACTCACTGTTGTGTCTGTGAGATTTATTTATGTTGTTGGATATAGTTGTAGTTCTTAAGAAGTGTGGAGTTATGTTTCTCCTCCCTAAAAGTGGAGTATCTATATAAATTATTTGGATTTATTTATTTATTTATTTGTTTATTTATTTAGTATGGACTCATGGGTGTTCCTTTTTTACTTTGGGTTAATATTCCAATACTATTTTAGTTATTTTCTTGTTCAAATTGCTCCAGCTTTGGCCTATGGAAACTTTTTCAATTGGCTTCTAGATTTTTTGGACATACGCCCATCATTGGTGGTGGTGGTCTTGCTTTTTGGTGCTACAAGTTTATTCAGACCCATCTTGTATATTTTCTGTGTCAGTCCTAAAGTCAGCCATTTCTTCAAGAAGCCCTGGTTCCTTTCATTGGAGAATGGTTTTAGAAACCAAGATCTGAATGCTTGCTCATTGCCACTGAGGTGTTGATGTTTCTAGGCCCAGTCAGCTGACAGAACAAGGACATATATGTGTATATCCTAACCTGTGTATATATACACATATCTATAAATATTTACATATGTATCCACCTGCATATATATTAAGCTGAACATAAGTTCAGGCTGATGTCTCCAGCTCTAACCCATTATCACATGGATTGCATAGATCCTTCCAGCTTCCTCCCCTTTCTTATGTGAAGAAAACTCCAAGGTTTTTTGGCCAATTGGAAGAATGGAGTTGCTATTTACTGAGATGGAGAAGACTGAATGGGAGCAAAGTTGGGGTGAACTTCTAGAATACTATTATTCTGTTGAGTGATGTGAATTAAATAGATAATATTTTATTTATCGTAAATGCTAATAAAATATGTATAACATTTATAATTGTTAAATAATTTTTAACTCAGATTGCTACTTTATTTCTTTTGTCTTAAATTACAGTAAAATACATGCAACATAAAATTTACCATTTTAACCATTTTTAAGTGTACAGTTCAGTAGTGTTAAATGCAGCAAATCTCTAGAGCTGTTGTCATCTTGCAAAACTGAAACTCTCTGTCCATTAAACAGTTCGCCATTTGTCTCTCCCCCTCCGCCCCCCCCCGCCTTTGGCAACCACCTTCTGCTTTCTGTCTCTGAATTTGCCTGCTCTATGTGCTTCATATAAGTGGAATCATACAGTATTTGTCGCTTTATGATTGGCTCATTCACTTAGCATAATATCCTCAAGGTCTGTCCATGTTGTATATACTAGTTTGATAGGATTATAGAACAAAATACCACAGATGGGATGGCTTAAACAGCAGAAATTTATTTTCCCACAAGGCTGGAATTCCAGGATCAAAGAGTCAGCAGGTTTGGTTTGTTCTGAAGCCTCTCTCCTCAGCTTGCAGATGGCTTCTGTCTTTCCGCCTCTTCACATGGTCTTTTCTCTGTGCACAGATGTGCCTGGTGTCTCCCTGGTAAGTCCAAATTTCCTTTTCTTGGAAGGACACCAGTCAGATTGAATTCGGACCCACCCTAATGAGTCATTGCAACTGAATCGCCTCATTAGAGTCCCTGCCTCCATGTGCAGTCACATTCTGAGGTACTGGGGCTTAGGGCTTCAATGTAGGAATTTAGGAAGGACACAGTTTAGCTGATAAGATTGTAGTATATGTCAAGTGTCAGAAGTTCCTTCCTAATAAGGCTGAATATATTCCATCATATGTGTAAACCACAGTTTGTTTATCCATTCATTGGTCACTTGGGTTGCTTCCACCTCTTGGGTGTTACAAATAACGCTGCTCTGAACATGGATATACAGATACCTCTTTGAGACCTTGCTTTCAATTCTTCTGGGCATATGCCAGAAGTAGGATTGTTAAGTCCTATTGTAATTCTATGTTTAGCTTTTTGAGGAACTGCCATACTGTTTTCTAATGCAGCTGCACCATTTTACATTCCCACCGAAGTGTGCACAGGGCTCCAGTGTCTCCACATCCTCGCCGACACTGGTTATTGTCTGCGTCTTAGAGCTGCCATCCTAATCTGTGCGAAGTGTGCGAAGAATCAAACACACCAAACAAAAACAAAGGAAAAAGAAAGTTTTATTTCTTCTATTTCTCAGGAATAGCCAGCATTAACATCTTGGTATTCTCTTAGATTTTTTTCTATGTATATGTGTGTGTATGTGCACACACACATACACTTTTGTATAATTTTAACAAACTTTGATCATTTGCTTATGTAATTTTTATCCTGTTTTTTTTTCTTTAACATTACATTATGAGTATTTCCTGTGTCATTAGGTATTATTGAAATACATGAGTTTTAATGGCTACAGTAAATAATGATTTAATTATTTTCTGATTATTGCACATCAGGTTGCTTGTAGTTTCCCCTCTTATATACAGTTCTTGGATGAAATTTCATCTGCATAAATCTCTTCATTTCTAACAATTTCCTTTGAACAGATTCCTAAGAGGAGATTAGCAAGGTAAAAGATTCTTTTTATGTTTTATTTTATTTTATTTTTTTTAAAGATTTTATTTATTTATTTGACAGAGACACAGCGAGAGAGGGAACGCAAGCAGGGGGAGTGGGAGAGGGAGAAGCAGGCTTCCCGCTGAGCAGGGAGCCCGATGAGGGCTCGATCCCAGGACCGTGGGATCATGACCTGAGCCGAAGGCAGATGCTTAACGACTGAGCCACCCAGGCGCCTCTAAAAGATTCTTTTTAAAGGTTCTAAATACGAATTACAAAATGCAGAACTGTTTTCAGGAACCTGGTTCTGATCTAGGCTCCCTCCAGCCACATGGGAGATACCACTGTCACCCAACACTTACCAGGATTGAATATAAATTTTCCAACTCACTTAAAAATTTTTTTCTAATTGGGTAGGTAAAAATGGTTTCACTTTGATTTGCTCTGCATTTCTTTATTAGTGAGGATGTGCAGTTGTTACAAATTTATTATTCTTTCTCTTGTGAATTTAACGTGCCTAATAAAATAATTGACATGGATAGAAAATGGCACATTGAATTTGCAGAATTACCAATATTTTCCTAGTATAAGAATAGTATAAGAAGATGCTATTAGTCATAGCTTTTAATGTTTAAGAATGTATAATATGCCTAATATTAAGAGATGTTGCATTTATTAATGGTAATTTCCTTATTTTATGAGATGTAAATACTAAACAACTTTTTAAAATATAAATATTTGAAACAGAGGAAATGCATATTATAATCTGAAGAACAATGCATTTTTATCTAAAATTCCAACATTATTACATACTAACTTGAAAAGAAATTAATACAGTAAATACTATTTCTCAAAAGCAAACAAAATTAGACTAGATGAGAGCTAAGGAGACAGTCTGACACAAAAAACCAAGAGTACTGATGAAATTATATGGGGGGAGAGATTAAGAAGCGGGGTGGTGCGGATGAGGGAATAGAATGGACAGTTAACCAATTTGTAGCCAGGAGAGCAGAATTCAGAGTTTCTGAAGGGCTTTGGCAGTTCAGTAAACCCTTTTTGAGGTAAATTGTTATCCTCCTATAAACTGAAAGTCTCAGACACCTCCGTACCCAGGTTTGTCGCCTCTATACCCAGGTTTGTCCTATTGAGGTTCTGTATTTCTCTGGAGAAGTAGGCAAGTTGAGTTTATAAAGAGATGTTTCCAGACCTGGTTTGATATGACCTGGTGTCTTCTGAGTTATCCCTGGGAATTATGCAGATTATTTGTCTGAAACTCAGATAATATCAGTGTAGTTGCAAACAGGATGAATACGGTGATTTTTTTGTTTGTTTGGCATGCTTAAGTACAGGGGAATTACTGACAGATACAGAAAGGCTTTGATCAACATGGAGTTTGGTTGGATTAAATTCTACAGGTTAGGTTTGTGGAGAGATCTGTTCAGTTCATCCTTGGGGAGGAGGAATGAGGGGGGAGGGGGGACAGAGCCTGGCCTGGTAGGGAGAGCCAGGATCCCAGTAGAGTGTTGCATATAAACCTGTGCTCTATTTACTAATCATTGCCTTAATTTTATATTTTGCATGTTTATAGATAGTTCAGAAGGGAGAAACAAATTAAAACTTAACACTGTCAATATTTTAAAAATATGCTTTGTATTAAAAAAGTAATGTGCTTGTAAAACGTCCAAGCTAGACAGAAGAATATAAATTCCTTCCCACCCCCTGCCACTTCATCGTTCACTTCAGAGATAAGTATTTTAAGATTTTCAAATGTCTGTAAAAGCACACATGTTATTTTATGTAAAAGAGATTGTATCATCTATGCTCTTCTACAGCTTATTCTTTCCATTTAATATGTATGTCTTGGATATTTTTCCATGTCTGTACTATTAGATCCCCTCCATCCATTGGCTACATAGTCTCCCATTGTATGAAAGACCATAATTTGTTAACCAGTCTCCTAAGAATGATATTGAATTGACTTTAAATTTGTTTTTGTTTTGCAGTTTAAATAATGCTGCAGTGACATCCTAAATATGAATGGTATATTACTAAATATGAAATCCTCAGGTCAAAGTCAGTATTTAATGACAGCCTGAGATAGATAAGGAGTGGTATTTCTTTCTGCATAGTGGGTATTTTAATCACCTCTCTCCAGGCATTAATAATATTTTACCTCGACAGAACACTTTAACATTTTCAAAGAATTCTGTGTTCATGACTTCATTTGCTTCTTACAACCAGTGATCAGTGAATGGATTGGTTTTATTAACCCTGCTAAGGCTTGCTGTGTCTCCTAACTTGTCTATGGCTAGACCTTACGTGGGTCTCCTCATTCTTGGCCTAATATTAATATCTTCGAAAGTAGTGGAGGGTCCTTGGATGTTATAGGCCCAGTGGTAGGAAATGTTCTTGTTCAGTGGGATGCTTTGCTAGGTCTTCCCTTTTATATCATTCCAAGTTGACTCTGAATCACTAGCTTTTTATTCAAGCAAGCTTTAAGTTCAGTGATTTCCAGGTAGGTTTCCCATTGAGATATTACAGTATCTTCTATTAATGCATGTATACTTTTAATTCCAAAGGGACAATATGACATTTCCATGTCTCTTTATGCCAGTCATTTAAAGAATTATTTGGTAAAACGTAGCTTTATCAACTCCTTGAGGCTGCTGCTTTCAGAATGTATCCGAAAGGCCTTTATGTGTCATAGCATATGCTTTACTGTCCTGAGAAGACCAGATAAATCTACTCACAGTAGTGCCTATCCTTACTGGTTATTCAGTGAAGAGGGGTTGAGTGAAGATGAATGTTGGCAATTCAGCCATCCATCCATTCATTCAACAAATGGTAACTGAGTGCCTAATGTAAGCCAGGGATTGTCCTCAGCTAATTCTGAGAGGTGTGTACACTGCAATCTAGTGGAAGGAGACCCTTAGGCACTCCAAAAGCTGGGCAATCAAGATGGAAGCCCACAGAATGAAATCGTCCTGCTAACTCAGCAAAAGGCTAATTGATTTTGAATTGCCAGAGATCAAAGATGAAGAGAGAAGTCAAATGTTTCTTCTCCTTTCTCTCCCTGTAGTATGTGCCCTTAACTTCCCAACCTTGTTCTGGGCACAGCATTTTGAGAAAGAAGAACCTTCTCGTAGACATTCTTCACAGTAAATTTATCTTAATGGCACAGAGCCGCCACCTATATTGCCTGTAACATTGGATTTACTCTCTTGTGTATGGTTGTATATTAGACACATTAAAAAAGACAGAAAGAGTAAGGAGTGACGGAATAGAGGAAAGGAGAAGGGGAGGAGGGTATTTTAAGATAACATGAAGCAAATATGTTGGCAGAATATGTATGAGTGTCCTCTTTATAACATTTCTTAAAGAACTGTGGTAATTTCATCATGTGCAGGCAGCCCCATAATATATAATATTTCTAATGTTCTAGGGATCTAATAAAATATTTTTATGATAGATTACATGTCTAATTAAAATTGGGAACTTGTGAATGATCCATCAGCCTTAGGAAGACCCCTAGGTTTTCTGACACTCTGTTATACGGATATTTAGAATTAATCATCTTTACTGTCACTAGCACCTAATGAATTATAGAACTATAGAGTTCAAATAATTCATAATTTTAACATCTTCCTCTAACTCAAGCTTAATCAATTATAGAGCTTTCACCATGGTAAGTTAGAGAAATGTCCTCAAGAATGGGTATTTTTTCATGTCTAGCAGGCATTTTGTATATAGTAAGTGTTAATTAAATTTTTTTGAATAAAAATATATTTTTAAACACTTCAATTGTTTTTAATATCCAGAACTTCTGTGGAACTTAGAATTTTAATTCTAACAAGGTTACTGCTTAGGCAACTAATTTAAATTTTCTAAGCCTCATTTCTCCATTGAAGACAGGCATTTATCTGTAAAATGAACAGAAGAATGTTTATGGCACAGATTTTGTTTCATTTTTATATTTGCATGTTCATTTATTAAAATTCTGTGTTTTTCATAAATAAGGGCTACATAACAGTTTGTTGAGAGGGATAATAAAATAACACAACTTTCTTTACACACTTTCCAGCACCAAACAGTTGCTCAGTATTACTATTAATTTGATTCCCATTGTTATACTCTACAACCACAAAGAACATTTTAAGACCCAGGCTTTGAATGGATTTTTATCCTGTTTGTTCAAATTGTGGTATATATATGTATATATGCTAAATTTTGAAAAGGAATGAGAAAAAATTTTAAAAATCATTTACCATGTATTTTTAAAGTACTTGGAGTATTATTTTCAGTGCCTCCTCCATGCCAGGCAGTGTTCTAGGTGCTGAGAATACAGAAAGTATTTACAGAAAGTCGACACAGGTCCTCTTCTGGGGAGCTGAACATTTAATGGAGGATTCAGATAATTCATGTAAGAAAAGTGATTAGAGGGAGAGTATAGGGTTCTATGTAGGACATAGGTCAGGACTTGGGTCTGTTGAGGGCATCAGGGAATGTTTTTGAGAGGGAAGCATCACTAAATTGAGACCTTCAGAATCAGGAGGAGAGCATACCCCTGGGCTCTAAGAGAGGCCATAGTGTAGAGATTGGGGGAGCTCTGAGCTGACATTGGAGAGATAAGCAGGGACCAGGCCCTGCAGGGTCATGGATGCCAGATTTGGATTCTGTCCAAGGGAGGGTGGAGCATACAGTGACATGATCAAACTGCTATTTTAGGAAACACCACTTCACTGTGGAAGGGCAAATGACAGGAAGAACAACTAGGAGGCCCTGTAGGAGGCACTGTGAAGGATTAGGAGAGAGCCACTGGTGACGCGGACTGAGGAGGTGGCGGTGGAGAAGGAAAAAGACAGTTGGACAGATTTGAGTGATATTGACAGGACTGAGGGATTGACTGGATGCCCTTGTTTCTGACCCAAGCAACTATGTGGGTAGTGGTGCCATCCACCAACATAGGCAACAGAGTGGAGGCAGAGGCTGGGGTCAGGGAGTGGTGATAAGCTATGTGTAGACTTGCTGGGCTCTGTGTAACTGTGGGACATATGACTTGAGAAGATCAGGTGGATAGTTGCATAATTGGGTCTGGAGCCTAGAGGAGAGATTTGGTCTTGGAGCCTTGCATGTCACTAATATAAAGATGGCACCTGAAGGCAAAGAATGAATGACATCACCAGGAAGACTGTCACATGAGAAGAGACCCGGCCTAGACACAAGGTCTTGCCCAGAACCCTGAGTGGCAATGAACTCTAAAGGAGCAGCATAAGAGTAGAGACATGAATAGCACACTCAGGAGTAGCCCAAAAGGCAGGAGGTGAATCATGAGTATAGATTTCCATAGAGCCTAGGGAAGAAAGCTTCTCAAAAGGCAATGGTAGCTGTGCAGGAGGTTGGGGAGTGAAAAGTATCCATTGAATGCCTAGTGGGGAAGTTGTGACCTTGCTGTGAAGAGCAGAGCCAGATCACATGGGTTTAGGAAAACCAGGAATTAGAGAGAGACAGCAAATGTGGATAGCTCTGCAGAAAACAGTGGCCGATGGAGAGCAACAGCCAGAAGGGGACAGCAGCTCAGGGAGGACTTGCCATTTTTTTTTAGAAGATAGGAGGGCCTTGAATGGGTTTATTAATTGATGAAAAAAAGCCAGTGGAGACCAAGATGGTGACTAATTAGGAGAAAGTGGCATCTGTGGGAAGATGGGGTTGGGGGCAATAGGCTTCAGAGTCCAAGTGGGAGAGTTGGCCTGAGGAGGAGAAAAGAGGAAGTGCGGGGGCGGGGGGGGGGGGGAGGAGGATGTAAGGCCTGAGGTGGCAGGTGAGGTGAGAAAGGTTGGAGGGTGGGAAGTTGAGGGAGCATCTGCCCATTGGCTTCTGTTTCCCTGTGACTGAGGAACTGAGCCCAGGTCTCATACCCCAGACATGCATTCCTGGTGACATAGAGGCTCCATCCTCTCAGTGGTTCTGTGTTCTCATGCAGACACTGAGGATTTAACTTCGTATTTTCCTCTTCCCTCCTCCCTTTACCCACCAAGACTTCTAGCTAAGCTGATAAACTGCTCTGTACTAAAATAGGTCATTCTCATCTTCAAAACAGGATCTCTTTCCCTCTCAGATAAATTAATAGGTCTGTGTACCCCTGAAACAAATAATATATGTTAATAAAAAAAGAATAAAAAAATTAAATTAATAGGTCTATTATAGTAGTTGCCATTTATGTTTCCTCCATGGTAGACCCTAATGGTTGGTCTGTCAGATACCTTCGACATCAGAAGGTATTTGAGGACATGCATATTCCTTTAATTTTCTCTTTCCTTAAAGTTAGCTCTATTTGCTTTTATTCTAGCCTGGGGCCAGTTCTGTACCTCACAGGTAAATTAATTCAGTTCAACAGATGGAAGTGGCTCAAGTTAACTCTTAACTCCTTTTCAGAAATCCCATTTCAACCAGATAGTGCATGTCATTAGTGGTTCTGGGAGGAAAAGAAGTTGAACGGTTGGATTCAGGGAGAACAGGAGCCCTTCTTTAATGGCTAATGTTCAGTGTCTTAGGGCTTTCTGTGTCCAGAAGCCTGACCCAACTGATATCAGGAAATTATATGAGAGGACTCGGGCACCCTTCTGTCCTCTGGTGTAAGGCATCACATCCACGACCCTGAGTGGCTACACAGGGATTGTATGGAAGGGCATCACAGTTAAAACATAAGCATGCTATTAAATATGACTCCTCCTGTATACAGCTGTAAAATTCCTAGGAGTGGAAGTTTAGAAACTGATGCTGTAAAGTAAAAATGAAACTTAACTGAGCATTTGGTGGAGGAAAAGTACTTTATTGGCTCTAACATGAAAAGTCCTGGGAGTAAGCGTCCTTCTAATAATGTATGCTGTGATTGACACCAGAGAGCTGCTGCTGGCTGGACGTGAGCTCTTTGAAATAGCGTAGTAGGGACTTTACAGGTGGGTCTCGTTTGGTTAGGTTACTACTGCTTTTGTGAAGCTCTGCTGCATCTTTATATTCTAACAAGGAGAAGATGGTAAATCAGAGTAATTGCTTCATCCCAAGGCACTTTTATATTTTAAAGGAAAAGGGTCCTGTTAAGAAACTCAAATTAACTTCTCTGTTTATACTATGTGGAAAGCCTCTTTGAAAGCTGCTTGTCATACAACCTGGTGGTTTATTTATAATGGAACAATTCCATTAGAACCTGACACTTGTTCTCATGGCATCAAGACTTAAGATCCCTCAGGAAAAGCATTTAACCCTTGGAAATGCAAAGCTGTCATTTATCTGTCATCTCTCTAAAAACTCACTGGAGGGTATTTATAAGAGAGAGTTGGAGCAGTCATCATTTCCACTGAGTTAGAAATGGAGTTAGGACTCACTAAATGATCAGTAAGGAACCGACGAATGTCCAGCACCATATTGCAGAAGCATCATGTCTTTATTAGTGTAATTATGGTATTCCCTAATTTTTAAGGAATTCACCATACAGAATTCTGGGACTGGAGTATTAGTTAATTGCTAGTGCTAACTCATTTGAATTGCTTATCCCTGTTACATTTTATAAGTTTTAGAAGAATTCTTGAGTTAACACTTATCAGCCAAGGAGTCTTAGCCAATCTTAGAAGAATGAACTGAAATGGTCATGATCCGAAAATTAACACCCTTCTGCCTGGCATTTACTAGCAAAAGATGGGGATACCATTTGTCAAAGCCTGTCAGTGAGCAGGTTCCCCAGGGAGCCAGCGGAGCAGGGTCTAAGAATTCGGTTTCTGGTGCCAGACTGCCTCGCTTCAGACCCTAGCATTGTCGCTCACCGGCTATGAGACTTGTACAAGTTAGTTAACCTCAGAGCCTCCTGTTTCTTCACTGGTAGATGGGGATAATGTCTCTTGGGGTTTTGAAAACTACTCAGTGAAATAATGCATGTAAAGTACTTCATGCAGTGGCTGCATGTAGTAGTAAAGTGTTGTTGTTATTAGCAAAATTTAATATGGGCCTGATGGGTTTGGGAAGATGTTATAGATGATCCCAAAAGCCTATTTTTCTGTGGAATATTTGTGGGCTAAATTTGTCTGTGGGCGTTCATTATTTTGTGACTCCTGTTTCCTAGTTTCACCAAAGCTGTGGTACAGGACAAGTGATTCTGGCACGAACCACCCTCAATTCTTTTCCCATTCTTATAGAACATATTGGCAGCCCTGAGGCAGAGATCTGTAAATGCTCTCAAAGAGAGTTTTTAAGACTGCATTAAGATTGACATCACCTTTGTGATCAGAGACAAACAAGATTGGACTGACTTTTCCAAGGTACCAATGGTAGAAATAATATTGGGGGTCATACTTACAAAGCTGTTGGCAAAGCCAGTGGTGTGATGCTGCTGGGGGAAAATGGAGTAAAGAGGTGTGGGAATGTCTAGTATAAGTGAGCAGGGCCGAGTGATGTTCTTCAGGATTTAAGGGTTTGTTATATGCACCATTGACCAGTCCTCACTCCTCAGCAGATCATTAACTACCAACCTCACCATTGTTCTCACCATTACCACCACCCCACCACCCCATCCCTTCCCACCACCCCACTGCTACCACTCTTCCCACTACCATCGCTCCCATGACCACCATCCCCATGACCATCATTATCAACCCCCCAACATCCCATCCCCTCCCCCTTCCCCCAAGCCCTCTTACTGCTGCCACACCCACCACCCCCTTCATCCCCCCCCCCACCCCCATCATCCCCACCATTACCTCCATCACCCCCCACCCCATACCTCCTTCCTCTTCACCACCCCTACCAACATCATCCTTCCTACCCTTCACCCCTCACCCCCAGCACCAGCACCAGCACCATGGCTACAAGCGTTCAGGGCCTTGAAGGACTCCAGTTGGGGGATCCTTGCCTCTTTACCAACCCACCTTGTCTCTGTCTGACTTGCTTCTCTCACCTGCTCACTCTGACCACCTTCCTGTCTTTCAGTCTCCTAGCTCTGTCTGGAGATTAAGAAAGGAATTCACAAGTATACTTCAACAGTCTTGCTTTTCTCTGACTGAAGAAGGGATTACTGATCTTTTATCATTTGCTTTATAAATAACAAGAGATGATAATTAGTTTGACTCATTAAGTTTAAAGCAATTGTTATAATTTTGCAGTGTTTGATTAAGTTTCTTTAATTATACACAGTTGTTGATGTTTCTGCTCCAAAGAACAGGAGAGTTTCTATGAAACACTCTTCTCTCTACTTAGTGCCTTTTCTCCTTCCTGTTTGCCCCTGTGGCTGCCAGTGCATACTCCAGGGGCAGGTTAGCATTTTGTCCAAGGACTCTGAGTGTCAGAAGATTGTCTTCTCTGTGGTCAAGGTGTTCAAGGCCCGTCCTGATGCAAACTGTAAAGGAAGGGACAGGGTGTCTTTTATTCTTCCCTGCATCCACCCTTCATTTATTTACTCCAAACCCAACCTGCTCCAGGAAGGGGTCAGATAACCTTATTTAGGGTAAGGAAGCAATGACAGGGTAGCAGTGGAGCAAACCAAGCAAATGAAACTTGAAATGCGGAATTCCAGCGGGTTAAAGAACTGGGCTGGTGTGGGGAGGGCAAAGGTCACCTCCTCCAAATACTGTCGAAGGCCACTTAATAGTAATTTGTGTATCTTGGACTTTTAAGCTCTTCTTCCCTTCGCTGTCCTCCACCTGCCCTTTCCTCAAGACCCAGCTCAAAGGCAGTCTTCTGCAGGAAGCGCTCTGGATTCCCTGCGCTCCCTCCTGCAATGCCCCAACCACTTGCTGTCAACATGCTCTTTTAGAATGGGCCCCTTCCCTCTTCTCCTGTCTCCTGAACCATAGCTGCTCAGCAGCAAGAAAGGCCAGTCTCAGCTCTCATTGTCTCCCCTGTATCTCACACCATGGCTTTCAGGAAATGCTTTTGCATGGAAGTGAATTGTATTTCTGCTATATGAAGAGGAGAGTAGTTTTTAACCATGGAGAACATGGTAACTGTCTTCAAAAGATCGGTGAGAGGTGGTTCTTTCTCTTCTCCTTGAATTTACTTGTTTTCCAGACCTCAACTCTGGAGATATGCCCGTAGGTAGGACAGAGAGAGAGAGAGAGAGAGAGAGAGAGAGAGAGAGAGTGTGTGTGTGTGTGTGTGTGTGTGTGTTTTAAAGAAGAAAACACTTTGACGATTCTAGTCAAGGGGTGCAATTAGCTATATATACCTTTGGCTGAAAGCTTCCTCCATGGGAAGTGCGGTTTGTTTGCAGCGAATGTTCAAATGTAAACAGGCTGCATGTGGATGGGCTGGAGGGCAGAAAGCAGCCCCTCCTGGCCAGCCGGGCCTTCCGGGTCCAACCCAGGCTCCGCTGAGCAGGTGGCCCCACCAGCTCCAGCACCTGTCCCCCCAGTAGGGCTGCATGGGCAGAAAAGAGCAGGCTGAGGGATGGGTAGGATTTGATGAAAATGGTGATACCAGCAGCCCTGGCTGGCTTATTACTTAAGAGTCTATAATTTTTAAATTCACTCATCCGTGCTCTAGGCCACTCTTCTGTATTACAAGTATATCCTTTTATCTTGTGGACTGTGGAAAGAAATTGATTTTTGTCTTTTGTTTTTTTGGGGACTGTAAACAATTTTAACAACCCAGCCTTTATTCCAGACTTTTCCTTTTAGTTCTCTCTGAATGCAAAGTAGCTTCCCTATGTCTCATTTGTCCTGTCTTGCTTTTATGAGGCTCACATTCACTGTTTATTGATAGTGCGGGCTTGTAGACATCAGGATTTAGGAAGTGTGCCCACCTTTCGCTCCTGGGTCGCTCCCCTTCCATGGATTGACATTGCTGTCCCTTCTACATGATGGCTTCTTTATGACATTGTTTTGATGATCGAACTCTTATCCTAAGTTCCTTGATCTTTAAAAAAGTTAGCCCCGTAGTGATATCCACCATCCTTGTCTTTCTCCAAGGGACATTGTAAGGATAATTTAGAGACCTGTGTGTGAAGTATTTTGAGCTCAGTAGAAGGGAGAAGCCATCAGACTCAAAGGTATTACTATTATTTGGTTTCATACTGTTACCATATGATCAAGAATACATTGATTTTGGAAATGGTGATAATTTCATGTTTGGAATTCTATTCTACCTAATCAGCATAATTGGCTTTGGCCTAAACCCTACACTTACCTCATTTTATAGATTAAAAACAAATAAAGGGAAATGATCAGAAATGTTTTTACTACATTTTTCATTGGCTGGTTTTTTTTTTATTCTAAAAATAAATGAGTCTTTTAAAGGGAGTTGATTAAAAAGGTTCATTTCCTGGGAATGTTATGCATCTGCAATAAATAATAAATAATACTGTAGCAGTTGGCTGCCTCCACTTGCATACAAAATAAATAAATACATTTGGTGACATACATTTGAGGAGTGTGATTCTTATAATTTTCATGGAAATAAGGAATAACTTTACAGATGATAGAGATTTTACCATCTGTTAGTAACAACAACAAAAAAATAACACAGCTCATAACATGAGGCTCTTACTGAGTCTAATGTATATATTGGCATGCCAGGAATCAGAATTCTCTACAACTTTAGTCAACCATCCCCAGGGAAGCTGACATGACTTCCAGCATGTCAGGGGAAAGGTTCCTTTGCTTCTAAAGCAAATGGCATGGTCTTTACATTGCTTGAATGGCAGAGGAGGGAAGAGGACTGAGTTTAATGGTGAGAGATCAAGAGAAAGGCACTCTCCGGAATTGTAAGTACCTGCACAGATTTCACTGGTAATTAGTGGAATGGTGGACTCACTGTCGGGAAGATACTGTCTTTATGAGTTAAAACATTTAGTGTTGGTAGAAAAGATAAGAGTTCAGACGCTTAGAGAAAGATGGCGGGTGGCAAGTGCAGACTTTCTCTACAATGACATTTGCTTTAAGCCGATAACATTTTAGTTTCCAAGGCCTGACATGACAGGTAGGGGTTGTGGTTCTAGTGAAGGAGAAGGAGTCAGGTGGGTCACCATTAGGGAGAATTGAATGCTCAGTGAAGGCAACAGAGCTGCCTTCCAAGGAAGGAGAAGAGAAACCAAAGGGAAGGCATTGAAGAAGTATTGGCTCTCTCTTTGGGTTTCCTTTGCTGTCTTCTGGAGAAGGTGGGGATGATTGTCATTTTTGGTCTTTCTGGTTTCATCTGGTGGCATGGAGGGCACTGCAGCACAAGCATCGTGGCCGTCCCATAAAAGATGGCCAGCGCATTTCTATTAGCAGATGATGTGTGGGTGGTCCTGAGGGCGTTCAGTCCTTCTTAGTATGAGAAGGCATAGGCTGGGTGTGCAGGCAGAGCCTTGTTAGAGAACTTTAGCAGCAGGGGTGTGTGTCTTGGAGTGCTTTTGGTTATCTTTAAATGGATTGGGGAATGAGGCAGGTTTAGTTAAAGAGGAGCAGCTTGCCTCTCCCCTCCAGCTTCCCCATATTTTGAAGTGATTCTTACTCCCTGACCCTGAAAATGTAGCAAGTCTGATAGCTGCCTAATTGATTATGGCTTTTAGCCTAATGCTAAACATCTAACCCATGGGGCAAAGTAGGTAGAGTTTATAAATTTGTTTTCATTGCTATACTCTGTATTGTCCCTCCCTTTTGTGTTACACCTCCTGTTTGGACCCTGATGTCCTGTGCTCTTTCCCCTTGGCCTTTGGCAAAAATGCTGACAAGCTCATGCACGTTCAGATACCAAGGGCTGATCAGGTTAAAGTGTTTCCCCTTCTTGTGGTGTCTACATTTCTTACAGGGGTGAAGACATCTTAAACCAGAGGAATGACTCTCTAGTTGTGGAATTTCAATCATCAGCCAGCCGATGCAGGAGGTATTATTTTGGGCATGGGGGCCTCTCAGAAGCCCTGAAATCATCCTAAATGACCACCTGCCTGCTCCATGTCACATAAGGCCACTTCATGCATCACACCAGTCTTGTGTGTGTGTTGGTTTGATCTGCCTGAGGGCAGCGAGCATGTTTGTGGAAGTCTCTGTGCATGGAGTTCTGCACAATAGGTGCTTCCCAGATGTCCGTACGTGCCGGAGAGGGGAAGAAGTGCAGTGCATGCAAGGCAAGCTTATTTTTCTTACTGTGGATGCTGGTATTGGTCCCAAAGTGAGCAGGTTCATAGTAAAACTCGAATTTACTTCTTTGTTAAAGCTCACTTCATGCCCATCCACAGCATGAGTCGTGTGTTGTCAGAGCAGTCCCCATTTGAAATTCATGGAATGTTCATGAAAGCTGGGGTTTCATATTGCAAATGTCCACAAGCAGGGCAGGACAATCATAGCCTCTTCTTTGAACTGGAAGCCTGGTTCTGTGAATAAGAGTGTCATTTTCATCTTATGCCTCCCTTCTGCCAGTCACTATCACCGTAGCGCCCAGAGAGTTCTTAGTGATGGCGAAGTCGGAGCTGTGAACCTCTCAGCTGGTAAGGCTGTGGCTGTAGCCTCCGTTTATGTGAAGGTCACTGGTTGGATTCCCCAATCTAATGACTTTGGGTAATGTACTAAAGATGAATTAAAATGCTAATAGGTGACAGGTTCTGGGTATTTTAACATTCCCTAATCTTAAATGTAAATGAAGTGCCTTAGGTGTTCTCACAGCCTTGCTGGAAGCGTACTTAGCGTTGCCCCTTAGCAAATTTAAAGTATATTCTGTCCCCCCCCGGGCAGAGCTCGAAGGATAAGCAGTATTTATTTTATGATCATTTTATTTGTTCCCTCTACAGCTACATGGCACGATGTTCTCTCTTATACTCAGGATAGCAATTTAGCTAAAACAAAACAGGACAAAACAGAATCTCGCTCTTTTCATACGTTTCTGTGAACCCACAGCTCCTTTCATTATTAACATTTAAAAGCGGTACATTGGAGTTTGGGCACCTAAAGCTATTCCAAAGCCATTTTGTAGATTACCTTCACGTTCAAACCTTACAACGCCATGAAACATCCCTGTTTTATAATGAAGACACTGGGTGCAGAGAGATTGTATGGCTTCTCCATCATCATGTCGCTGGTTATGGGAGAACCAGAGTCAGTAGGCAGCTGTCCTGGCTCCCCCCTCAGGCACCTGTGTATTAGCCTCGGTGGGAGCTCGAAGCAAAACAAGGTCACTTAAACCAAATGCTTCTGCTAGGAAATGAAGACAATGCTCATTCTGAGGGACCTGCCAGTTCTCCACCGAGGCCAGACTTCTTTATATACTGAGCTTGAAAAAACAAGTGTATTTCCTTCCTTCAGTTAATGGGTCACTTCCTTATTAGTAGTTGAATTAGCCCCTTTATTTTCTCCTTATGAGGGGGAAGGAGCACTGTTTCTCCCTTAGTCCTCCCAGTTATCTGGTGTCTGGTCACTTCATAATTGTATTTTGGGAGAATAGATATTAATTTTCTTTAACAAAAAGGCTGAGATCCTTGATGACACACCGTAATTCAATTTCCACTCTCTCCCTGCGTTTCCTGCACCCCTTCCTCCTGGCACATTTTTCATAGTTAGGAGGAGTGATAGTGTCAAATATATCAGAAGGAAGAATTGATTCAGTAGTAGTTTGACGACTTGACTGATTAACAGAGATCAGAAGAAGGCTCATAACTGTGAAAACCACTGCAGCATGGAGTTTTAACAGCTCTTTAGGGAGCTAGTTAATGAAAGAATCAGTACAGAAACAGCCATGCAAAAGAAAAAAAAAAAGAAAGAAAGACAAGAACAGGAGCATTCCCATATAACACTCAGAGGCTATGGCATAAGGGGAAATAGGCTCATAATTTCTATTTACACATCGCTGTAATTACCGTCTGCCTTAAGATTACTTTTAGTCTTCTCCTGTCAAAGTTGCTTAGATATTTCCTGTCTTACATATCAGGCAGAGAGGTCTAGACTGGTTGGAACTTGCCCTAAGGATTTTTTTTTTCCTCCTGAAGAATGTAATTATCAGACACCCAAGCTCCTACTGCTTGATTAGACTGGCTCTAATCTGATCCTTCTCCTTATCACGGCCATTCGTCCATGAACCAGACTTCTGCACTCAGGTGAATGTTCCACTGGGCTTTAGCCTTTAACTTTTTCCTATGTGGTTGTTCTCTTCTCTTTCTCCTGACGCAGTGTCTATGAACCAGATAGAAATGTGTTACGGAGGAAAGAGCGAGAAAGAAGAAATCAGGAAACTCAGCAGGATGATGGCACATTTAATTCGAGTTACTCCCTCTTCAGTGAACCCTACAAGGTAGATGGTTTTCAGTTGTTCGTCTTCTCCCTCACTTGTACCTCTCCCCCTGTGATGACAGTCTCTCCTGGAAGAGTTAACCAGCCAAACTTCAGCTGCTTTTCTGCCTGTTCAGCCCAGGAAGACAGCTCAGCCACTCAGAATGAGGTCTTCTCCCACAAATCTTGGTGTCCAGTTCACACGACTTGACTGCCTGTTCCCTCAGTAAATTATAACTTTTGCTTCATAATGAGAGCTGCTTGCTGTGATTTTTTTCCATAGTGTAGACTTCATTTCTGCATTGATTTTCAAAGTCAATGCCACTTGTAATGTTTTTTTTTTTTTCCTAAGCTATTCGGAAATAAAAAGAGGTTGGGTAACCTATTTGCCACACATGGGTCATACTGCGGTCAAGGTACCTGATAGGGTAATGAGAAAAAAACTGCTGGATTGTTTCTCATTTACACCAAAGGCCAGAGATACAAGCTGTCTTCCAAAATGAAAGACCTTCTGAGATTTCACTAATATCTGAGGCCTGCACGGAACCATGGGTAGTTTAGGCTGGTGTCTCCTTGCACATTGAGCCCCATGTTCATTTTAAGCTGTATGCTGACTTCTTCTGCCTGTCACTCTGGGTTTCTGACAAGAATCACTATATATTTAGAAATTGGCAGCGGAACAATTTGAGCCAAATTTGAATTTTTAAGAAAAGCTTCCAGAGGGACTATATAAAAGAAAAGAAACCCCAGTCCTGGAAAGCCTCAATCCTGACGGTTTTGCGAAGCTACGGTGGTATATTTTCTGATTTCCGTAGCTGCATCACCCCACCGAGGATAGATTCCCTTTTGATGTAGTCTGAGGCTCTTAACGGCTTCCTGGTCCTGGCGTGATGCAGGGTGGATGGACTTCAGAGATGACGATTCTGATTTCATCTCCCAGCTCTCATTCTGAATGTGACAACCCTGACTCTGTGAGCCAGCACGGCACCTCTCCGTTGTCTCCTGTGTTTCTCTTCTCTCTAATGACAGGGTGCTTGTTGTGTTTTTCTTTTCTCCAGACGAACAAGGGGGATGAGCTCTCCAACCGGATCCAGAATACTTTAGGCAATTATGATGAAATGAAAGACTTTTTAACTGATAGGTCTAATCAGAGTCATCTCGTTGGCATTCCCAAACCTGGGGTTCCTCAGGCTCCTGTGAACAAGATCGATGAACATTTTGTTGCAGATTCAAGAGCCCAGACCCAGCCCTCGTCTGTCTGTAGCACTGCTTCTTCCACACCAGCCGCTGTCCCCGCACAGCAGAGTAAGAGGGGCACCATGGGCTGGCAGAAGGCTGGGCACCCGCCATCAGATGGCCAACAGAGAGCAAGTAAGCACGGACACAGGTTGCTTGATTTGAACAGATCTGCTAACCCAAAGAACCATAATAAAAAACCTAACCAGTCTGTGTCGAGCCCCTCATCCTCATCTTCCTCTTCTTCTTCCTCTTCTTCTTCTTCTTCTTCTTCTTCCAACTCAGCACACCAAGGCTCTCTCAGGACCTTGCTTGGAGATGGTGTTGGCAGACAGCAGCCACGAGCCAAACAAGTGTGCAATGTAGAGGTGGGTCTTCAGACCCAGGAAAGGCCACCTGCTATGGCAGCCAAGCACAGCGGCAGCGGACACTGTGTTCAGAACTTTCCTCCATCCCTGGCTTCAAAACCCAGCCTGGTCCAGCAGAAACCAACTGCATACGTGCGGCCGATGGACGGCCAAGATCAGGCTCCTGATGAGTCGCCAAAGCTTAAGTCATCCACAGAAACCAGTGTGCACTGCACGTCATACAGGGGAGTCCCGGCCACCAAGCCAGAGTCCGCCAGAGCCAAGGCCAAGCTTTCCAAGTTCAGCATCCCCAAACAAGAGGTGAGTCTTTTCTCAATGCCACCTACATGCATCTGAGTTGATCTCAGTGATGACTTGACAGTTATAAATTCAATGCCCATGTTTCTTTATTTTCAGCGTGTGAACAACTTTGTGTGGTAGGATTTGTAGCAATCGCTAAAGGAGGATGTACACATAAATAATAATTTCTTAAAATCTCAAATTGATTATCATCATTTTTTTTAAGTTCCAACATATGCAGTTATGTGTCCTTGTTCATTCGGGAAGGAATGTTTCCTTCAATATAGTTCAAGGGATTTTTTTTATGAATGAGTCAGTGTCGACATGGATAGTATATATTAGAAATAAAAGTATTGTAAGGGCCATATATAAAGAGGTTAATTTTTATGTAAAAGAGTTCAGAAGTTCAACATTTTTGCCAGTTTTGAAATGTTCCAAAACATAAAGGAAACTTCATAATGATTTTTAAAGTAATTATTAAATGACTCAATATTGAATATGGTGAATATTGAAATGTATCAGATGTCCCATCCATATTATAATACTTAAAATCCAGGTTAATTGATGTTCATCAAGTAAGGACTCTCCTTGTCCTGTGAAAATGATCTTAGGTTATATGAAGAGAGTGAAATCTTTTAGTTCAGATTCTTCTGGTTTGCGTCTTGAATTTAATCTGAAGTATTTATTTATTGCATTACAAAATGTGTAGACTAGGTGTGTGGAATATGAGAACTCAAAAAGGCAAATCACATAATCACAGAGGTAGCAAAGAGTCTAGTCTACTTGAACAGTAAATCTGGATAGAAAATGAAGTCTTGTTTTAGAGGAACACATTTCATCCTATATTCCAAATTGATGACACTTGTCAAGAACACACGAAAAAGTATGCATGCACATTTTTTTGTTTTGCTGTGATGTGATATACTAACTAACATAAAATGTGAATTCTAGAGCATTGGACTTAGGAACTATTCAGTTTCTTTTTTCTTTTTGACATATTCGGTTTTAAAGATGGAATAACACTGTGGCTAGCATATTCTTTGTATCTTAATTTGATTTAATGACCAAATAAAACACAAAATGATTTGATGTTTCTTGTTGGGAGTCTGACAAGGCTGAACTTAATCATTTCTGAGCTGAGCTCTCACCTCAGAAAGCACCGTGCACCAATTGGGAGATCAACACAGTGCCCTTAGAGAAGATATATTTTTTTTAATTCCGAGATGTTTACACAGGTTCTAATGAGGAAATTAAGTGACATGTACACCAGTAACTCCTTTTGATTATTCGTTTATGATGGATTCCATAAAGTATTCTTAGGAATTAATAGAAGCAGCATATAACTTCTGCAAGCATTTATGTTTTGGAAAGTTTGTAGGAAACACATATGAATATCACCTTATAAAACTGAATTTATCAAGCCTTTTGATTTGTGTTATCATCATCAAATGACCTGGCAAATAAAACATGGCTTATCCTTGAACAGAGGTGACTATAACTGCCAGGAATCCATTATAATTTTAATCCCAATTGATTCCTTGTTAAAATGATTTTTATGTGCCAGAGAAACTTCAAATTTATTAGGTAGTAATTTATTTATTTACTTTGTAACCCAGTGAGCTGATAAAGCCCTGGTTAAAAGCCCATTTTTGATAGCCAGTCCAGCCTTATGCAGATAACTGTACAGTTTTCATTAGGCTTTTGGGTATGTCATTAATAATGTGGACACTTTCAGGACGCCCTTCCAAGACCCCAGATTGGGAATGACACATTGTACTACGGTTCAGTAATCACAGAAAGGGAAATGCCTGAGATAGAAAGTCATACCAAGAAAAATTAGAGCTTTTGTACAGGAAGTGTTTCATTGCCCCCATGTAATGACATTGAGCCTGTCCGCTTGCTCCCTTCCTAACATTTTATACTGAATACTTTAAAGAGGCCAATCATGCATTGATAGAAAAGAGGTAAGAAGTGTTGTTCACAGAACAAAGTTTTAACTGGTGGATTTGTTTTTTGGGGGGTTTTTTTGTAGGGGAGATAATACAGTCCTTATTTTAGCAAAAAACTGTGTATTATGGAAAATATGGTAATTGAATTGTGCAGCACTTGTGTGTTGCACTCCAGTCTATTATAATAAGAGAATGACTCTTTCCCAGTTAGCAGCAGGGTAGTATCTATAAGTTATATTTCCTATCCCTCAGACTCAAAGAATTTTTTTGTTTGCTTGTTTGTTTTACAGTACTCCAAGAGATTCAAAAATACCTTTTGCAAGTATATCACTCAGTGTTTATAGGGCATCCCTATAAAATGCACAATCGTAGCATAGAATTTTATCAGCTAATCGGATTTTGCTTTTTGAGGAAACATTTGCTTTTATTTTTTGGAGAGAATAAAACAAACATGGCAAATAATTAAGAAATATTAATGCCTATTTTTTTTACACAGATAGTACCTAGATGAAAATGTCCTCTTGATAGTACTGACATTAATTTCCAATAATTTAGGGAATGCGTTTTTTAGGGAAATTTACAGAGGCTGTGACCGAAAGGGAACTTTTTCATGACTTGACTATAGTTTCCCAGGACGTTAGCTATAGAGTGAGACTTATGCCTGTGTGAAGGATTTGGGGGCTAAAAGGAAGTGTTAGGTAAAAAAGACGTAAAGACAGTGGAGATGCAAATATAGCTGAATAAGATTGTGTAGGTACAGTCCTCATAAGAAATCAAATCAATGACTAGGTATAATGCAATAGGAGAAATTAAAAAAAAAAAAAATCTAAGTTGTGATCTCTGCCTGCAAGAAATTTACATGAATTGAATAAATTAAACTCCATCACTTAGCTTTTAATTTGCAATTTCTCTCACGTACAGTCCAAACTAAATTTAAAATTGGCCTTCTAGTTCTAGAAAATTTCCTCACCTTCATAATCCTTATAGTAGAAAAATCTTGTGCTGTTTTAAAAAATTGAGAATTTGTGAATCTCTTTTGCCTGATTTTATACTTCATAAGTTCTTCATTCTTTTTCTTACAACATCTGCACTCTATCTGCTGCCATGGTGAATTATTTGTTATAATTCTTTAGTCTTCAATAATAGGTAATTAGTGTGGAAAAATTCAGTGCAATTTGATGTGGAAGTTAAAGACCTGAAGGGGTTTCTTTAACTGATACACCTGTCTCTTGGCTGGTTTTCCCCAGCTCAGTTTTGTGTTAAATGAAAAACATGTTTTTGTTGTTATAGCTGACTTTTTTATTCTTGATGCCATCCCTCATTAAGTGAGCCTTCCCTGGAGCGTCACTTGGAAGGGTGACTAGTGTTAGGTGAGAGAAGAGACAGGGACATAAGAAATGACTGCAGATGCATTCTAGAACATTCTAGGGTAGGGCACACTAAATTTATTTCCAGTCGAAGCAAATCTTTTTTTGTTTCGCATACACACACAAAATAAATGTTTTGCCCTTAACATGTAATTCAAGATCCAGACACTGGGGACTATTAACCTAGTGGGGCAGATACAAGTTTTGTGGGACCTAAAATATATACCGTCTTTGGGGTTTTCTTCAGTAAAAAAGGAGTAGAAAATTACCTTATACTTGAAATTTTTGCAAAAACAAGTATTAACTCATTGCTAGGGCCCCTCCTGGGGCCTTGGAGGAATCTTCGCTTAAGAGGTCCTGGAGCTTATGCGTCATTAGCTTCATGCTGTATCTATCTTTGGCTCATGGAATAATAAGAAATTGTTATTAAAATGATAATTTTAGGGGCGCCTGGGTGGCTCAGATCGTTAAGCGTCTGCCTTCGGCTCAGGTCATGATCTCGGGGTCCTGGGATCGAGTCCCGCATCAGGCTCCCTGCTGCTTGGGAGCCTGTTTCTCCCTCTGCCTTTCTCTCTCGCTCTGTCTCTCATGAATAAAAAAAAAAAAAAAAAAAAAAAATGATAATTTGAGATTTGAAAAGAGTGCTTTATATTGGCCTCAAACTTGGTAGAATTTAAAAATACATATGTATATGCTAGGTGATACAGGAAGGCAGAAATGGGACAATACTATAAAACAGGCCTAATATGCAGTGCTGTTGAGATAAAATATGGGAATATGGGCCTCACGGGCCATGAAGTTAGTTTGTTTGGCAAGTTTCAGCTTCAGTGGCACTCCAAAACATACACATTTTAGTTTCTGTTATTAATTTAATGAGCAGCAATGATTTAAGGCCGCCCTTGCAGAAGGGCTCTGATGGCTGAGAATAGAACAGATCTGAAAAGCCAGGGAAGGATGGAAGGAAAGCAGGCAGGGCCTGCTGCTCTTAGCTGAGTCAGTGATAAGGAAAGAGACACCTGAATTTGAATATAAATTAATAGACCGTATGTATATGAGGAGTTTTCCTAGGGGTTGATACACAGTGGTTCATCCACAAGAACAGAGAGACCGTTTTTGGTTGATCAGAATTTCATTTGTTAAAATAAGTAATTAAATAGTTTAAGGTGTATTGATTAATCAGCATATTCATGACGGGCATTTTAAAATCACCCATTTATACCATGAATAAGAGCAGAAAGATAAAGCACCATGATTCCACAAAATAGCTTCCTAGAAAAGCAATTAACTGATTTTTTTTCTAAGTTCACAGAAGATAAATGATTTAGGCTTCCTATTTCCTGACACTCTTGGTTACCTTTGTATGAAAATGGATTTTTTCCAAATTAAAGTCGGCACCAGCCTGTCGGACGGGAAAGGCATCTGCAGAGCAATGTGTACATTACATATTCATGCCAGTCTAAATTTCTTAATTACATTTGAGATGTATAATGTTTTCAAATGGAAGTATGCTATCTGATTGCTCATTGATGAAATGAGGGTGTGTGGCCAGGCTGGCGACTCGGTTTCTCTGTCTGTTGTGGTTTCATCCTCCCCATCATCATCACCTCCGTCCTCCTTCACCCACTGCAGACCGAGGCCACGTCCTGTGGGACAGCAGGGCTTAGTAACAGCACAGATGGTTATGCTCCATGCTTCCTCCTCTCCCTGTCACGCACGCCGTGCGTTCTCTTAGTGAGGATGCGGGCAGCTTGTACCCCTTAGACTTAGAAGAGTGAAGACCCACAACTTTGATCTCAGATACTGGATGAAAGCACTTGTTTTCCATCTTATAGATGGGTCACTCTGAAGGTCATAATGAAGGCTGGCAAGTGGAAATGTTTCCATATTTTTTGGCACTTTTATGTTCAGCTAGTGCGGCCCTAAAGGTAAAGCACTTAGCCACTTAAAAATATCTCCCATTTCTGTAACCCTTTGTTAAAATGTGTCTTGTGTTAAGGTGCCGGTGTCCTTTTCCATCCCCTTTCCTCTCTGGGCTCCTTTAGGTTCATATTATAAAACCACATTTTCTAGCCATGAGGTAGGAAACTACTCCCAGGGATGGAGGTGTTGAGAGCAAGACCCGGAGGGAGGCCATTAGAAAGCCCCACTTTACATTCCCTGTATATTTTCTCAGTTCTCATAAAGTTTCCTCTCCCGGAAAGCATCTGGACAGATTACGGGGCTGTTTGCCCTCAAACTGCAACCTTATGTGTGTTGACTTCAAACCTGGGGCTAATCAAGAGCCTAAGCCCTCTGTGTTTGGAGTCACTTGAAGAGATGGTATGTGATCCAAGAACCTCTCCCACATTGGAAAAACCATCACTGGACAGTCCAGTGACAAAAGCCTCTTGTTCTGTATCTCATCTGTTCTTGGTTGGAAATCCTATGCACCCTCTCAGATACACAGGGATGCACGGTGGAATGATGATGGGTCTGCCAGGAGTAGGTTCAAATCCTGGCTCTGCCACTCATTAGCCATGTGGTGGGGAGCAAGTAGTTTTAACTTCTCTGGGCCTCAGTTTTCTTATGTGTGGAGAAAATGATAGTATCTACGTGGCAGAGTTACTGGAGAGAGGAGTTGATCGATGAGTTGAAGAACGTCATGTGCTTAGCACAGTGACAATATGGTAAGCATTCAGGAAACATTGGCTGTGTTACCTTTACTAGAAATACCTCTGAAACGACAAAAGCAAACAAGATACGGAAGTGAGGATATTATTGGAAGTGGTTATGTGCGTGCGTGTGAACTAGAGAGAGAGAGGCAGAGAGAGGAGGTGGGAAAAAAAAGAAAAATGAAATTCTGAAAGTTCTTTTGTGTTTATTTGTTGGAAATAATGGAAATCTTGAAGACTGAGATTATCCTGGATTAATATAGCAAAGCCTGAGTGACGTGATTCTCTCTTATTTAATGCTTAGCCCCCTCCTGAGATTTTATTGCCAAGCCTGGGATCGGATTTCCTCTCTCTTTCTGTGTATTTGGCTTTCCTGAGCTATTATTACCTGTAGTAGAACATATCACACTTGAGCTTTATTTCCAGTTAAAGGAAATATAAAGTCAACAAGATATGGGCTGAGGAAAAGTGTTAAAATTTTCAGGTAGTAAGTATTGAGAATGACTCATTGAAACAGATCTCTTTGAAGCCACACAGTATTAAATGGTGTTTAATTGGAAGAATCACTTACCCACACGATTAACCGGCGTTAGCAATGCCTTTATAGTAGAGGAGAATGCAGTTTCCCTGCTGCTAGTCACACATTCCATTCTGTAGCTGCATGCGTGACGAGCAGCCTGCGGCTACCCCTGGACGGAGCAGTTTTCTGTTTTGGCCAAAGGGCAGGCTTTAGGATCAACAGACATTTTCAGAAGTGATACTGCCTGGGACCCATCTCTGCAGTAATTGGCCTGATTTTAGAACAGAATGAGGAGTATGGCTTCTGGAGCTAGATTGTCTGACTTCGACTCTCGAGTCCGTTGGCTCACCAGATGACCCTGTGTCTCAGGCTTTATCTCTGACACAGAATCATGATTGTACCTTTATTAGTGGGCCCGGGCTGCCGTGGCGAAGTACCGCAAACTGCTTGGCTTAGCACAACAGAAATTGTCTCACAGTTCTGGAGAGCCCTGAAATTAAGGTGTTGGTAGGGTTGGTTCCTTCTGAGGGCTGTGAGGGAGAATCTGTCCTAGCTCTCCTTCCCTGGCTGGAAGATGGCTGCCTTCTCCCTGCGTCTTTACGTTGTTTTCCCTCTACCCGTGTGTCTGTCTAAATTTCCCCTTTTTTTGTAAGGACATCAGTCATATTGGATGAGGGCCCACCATAATGACCTCGTTGTTAACTTGATTACCTACGTAAAGACCCTATCTCTATCTAAAATTTAAAATTGTGAGGGACACAATTCACCATAACAGTACCTGATAGCATTTGATAGCATTTTTTATGACTACTTAATAAGTTAATAGTTGTACAGTGCTTAGAATGGTGTGCCTGGCACATAGTAGGCACTTAAAAGTCCACAATAAGAACTTATGATTCTTAGTATGATTATTGATAGTAGCTCTGTTTACTTCACATTTACCTTCTAATGTGCTCAGCCCTGGACAGTTTGAGAGCTCAGAATCTGGAAACTGAGGTGAGGTGATGAATTTCACTAGAATATGAATGTCGTAAAAGCAAGGATTTTGTTCTGTTCTTTTACTGCTTTGTTTACTGAAGCTTCCCTAACTGTGCCTGGCACATAGTTTGTGCTCAATAGGTATTTGTTGAATTAGTTAATTAATTTAAGGCTATGGGTGAAGGAAGTCACTCCCCTCCAACAACTGACCTCCTCTCCTTGGGGCATCAGTAATTCCTGCCAAACCTTTTATGGGAAGAGAAAAGCCAAACACTGCCAACATGTAATTTATAGCTGCTGTTACAAAGAGAAATAGGAACCATATTTACTGATGTATGTAAACACAGCCCATGTAAAATAAACCATGGAGCTATATGCTGGCCTCAGAAACAAAAGCCAAAGCAGGCCGGGGCTCTGCCAGGGATGTTATGTGCTCTGCCTCTTTTGCCTTGTTCTCCTTTGTTTGGTTAGTGTGAGTAAGAGCCCTGACCTGGGGGCAGTGTGTACGGTGCTCTGTGTATGTGCGGCAGGCAGATGCTTCTGTTCTCTGACCACTATGATGTGAGCTGTAGCAAAAGAATGGAATGAGGAGGGTGGTGAGGGGCATAGGGGACAGTGCGGGGGAGACCACAGTTTCAAACTTTCTGCCATGTGAATTAAGTTTTAATGGATTTAAAATAGCCTGGCATACATGGAGCTCATAGAGGTACTCCTTGATGGCAATGGGTACTGATTCCCAGAATGGCTCTTTCTCTCTACATTTCATTTTGTGCTTCATGGATCTTGTTTCTGTCATGATTCCTATTTCACTTATTCATGGTAATGCATTATTTCATAACTTATGCAAACATAATCCGCATATTTATCCAGAGCTCTGTTTATTTGTTGTCTTGGAGACATATCCTTCAGAAATATTGCTGGTTACATAGCATTTGGGTCCACATAGCCAGTGGCATGCCTTTAATACACAGTATATGTTGGACTCCTTATCTGTGTGACAGAAGACTAAACAGTAGAAAATAGAAAAATGTGTACATTCAGTTTTGGATCTACATAAGCCCTGGGAACAAATATGGATCAGCCGCTCTCTTTCCCCTCCCCCCCCAATTCTTAGATGTTTTGAAAACCTCACAGAGAGAGCATGGGTGATGGAAGGTCTCCTCCAGACCTCCTGTGGGATATTTGACTCCTCCCTGTGACATCCCTAATGAGGCTCTTCCTGTCTGTGTTCAGCCCCCACAGGTAAGAGGGAACTTTCTACCTCCTGGGGTAGCCTTCCCATCTTTGGGCAGCTCTCACCCTTCCTTACGTTGACCTACAAATCAACCTTCTAGTCACTTGCACTTCTTAGCTGCCGGTGTGCCCGCTGGGATTTCACATTGCTGGCTCTTTCATTTGTGTTTGTGTTTTGTTATTAATTCCCATAGGTTTGGTCCTCCGGACAGTCCCTCCCTCAGGGTCACCCCATGCTTTTCCCATGGCGTCATAGTGATTTAAACACGAGTTCTCAGAGGAGCCTTCCTTGCCTCAGTATAGCCTATCTCGATTACTCCATTACCATTTTGATTTTTACCCTTTTATGATTTGTGGTAAGTATTATGGAAAAGAGTAAAAGTGGCTGGGTTCACACCTGTAAAGGAGTGAAGGGTTTGGAGGATAGGGAGTAGGTTGCACTATTAAAAAGGGTAGTTAAGGGGCACCTGGGTAGCTCAGTTGTTAAGCGTCTGCCTTCGGCTCAGATCATGATCCCGGTGTCCTGGGATTGAGCTCCACGTCAGGCTCCCTGCTCAGCAGAGAGCCTGCTTCTCCCTCTGCCTCTCACCCTGCATGTGCATGCTCTCTCTCTCTCAAATAAGTAAATAAATAAATAAATAAATAAATAAAGTATTTTTAAAAAAGGGTAAAGTAATCCTCATTAAGAAAGTGAGATTTGAGCAAGAAGAATGTGAGGCAAGGTTAACACGAAGGTATCTGGAGAAAGGAGTTAGTGGGAGTAGAGTGGATAGCTCAGGCAAAGGCCCAGCTCCTCACCCTGTAATACCAACAGAACAGTGTGCTGGCACAGAATGCACGAGAAGGACGGAGGCGGGAGAGGAGCCCACATCATGTAAGGCCTTTAGGCCACAGCAAGGATCGTGGTGTTACTGCGGGTGAGAATGGGGAACCCTTAAGGAGTTCTGAGCACAGAGTGTCACGGTCTGACTTAGGTATTACAAGGATCGGTCTGGCTGTCAATGTTGAGAATAAACCGTAATGGGATAGAGGTGGAAGCAGGAGATCACTTGGCAGGTTATTTCCCTAATCTGGGGCAGAGATGATAGCAGTTATAGGAGTTAGGTGGTAGCAAAGGTAATGAGAAGGTTGGATCTGGATATATTTTGGAGGAGAGTCAGGTAAGAATTGACTGGTTGGGTGACAGATGGAGAGGAATTGAGGACAAATTTTTGACTTGAGTAACTGTAAGGTAGAAGCTGCTTTCAGCTGAGATGGGAAAAAAGCAGGTCTTTGAAGAGAAGAGCAGGAATTCGCTTGAGCTTATTGAGTTTGGGGTGTCTATTAGACATCCAAGTGGACATGATCAGTACACACACACATTGGAGCCACAAGCGTGGAATTCAGTAGAGAAGGAAATATGTATCTGGGCTGGAAGATACAGATTTGGAAGTGGTCAGCATACATGTGATAATGCCTTGAGGTTGATGTGGTCACTCAGGGAGTGAGTGTGGCTAAAGAAGAGGGCTGAGCCCTTATGCATTCCTACATCAAGGGATTAGTGAGAAGAGAAAGTGCCGGCAAAGGAAACAGAGAAGGGATCAGTAGGTTGGAAGAAATCAGTGCAGTATCTAGGAGACATGAGAGAGGATATCAAGAAGAGAAGGGAATTAGCAGTTTCAGTTCTGCCGATGATGGATTTAGTAACATGGAAATCATCAGTTACTTCAAAGAGTGTTTTGGGGGCCAAAGTCTGAGTTTAAGAGAAAATCAAGAGAAGGAATTAAAGATGTTACATAGAGACAACTCTTTCTAGAAATTTTGCTGCAAAGGGCAGCAAAGATTTTGAGAGTAATATATCTTCATTATAAAAATTTGGGTAACATTAAGAACATAAAGGAGAAAAAAAAAACATGTAATCCTGCAGTCTGGAAATGGTCACAATTAACATTTTGATATAGATTCTTCTGTTTTTTTCTATACTTAGACCTTCTTTATTGAATCCGGATGAAGCTATCATATATGGTTATTTTCCCAATTATTCTCCTTGCATGCCATAACCACTTTGCCATGTCACTGAACAGTCTTTGGCAAAATTCAGTATATGGTCTTTGCATCTCATTTAGTTGAGAATTTCAATGGTTTTATCCTATGCAGATACCATAATTTATTACATAATCCTTTTGTCAGGCATTTAAGCTGTTTTCAATTTCTTTTCACTATTGTAAATTATTATTATTATTTTTTAAAGATTTTACTTATTTATTTATTTGAGAGAGAGAGAGAAACAGCACGAGAGGGGAGAGGGTCAGAGGGAGAAGCAGGCTCCCCGCTGAGCCGGGAGCCCAATGTGGGATTCTATCCCAGGACTCCGGGATCATGACCTGAGCCGAAGGCAGTCACTTAACCAACTGAGCCACCCAGGCGCCCACTATTGTATATTATTCTGCAATGAATAGCCATATAAGTAAATTTGTGTAGATATCATATTTTCCAAGGAGAAATTCTTAGACATCTAATTTATAATTCCAAAATGAACAAAGGTTATCATGTATAATCTTTTGTGATTTTCTTTTCATGTTCTTTACCCATTTTTCTGTTGAAGTGTTTGTATTCTTTCTTACTTAGTTATGAGTTTTTAAAATTAAGAAAATGAACCTTTTCTAAATGTATTATAAGCAGTTCTCCCAGTTTCTTGATTAACCTTTGTTTATAATGTAGAAATTAAATTTTGTATCTTTCTTCCTTTTGATCTCTTCCTTTGTAATTATGGTTAAAAAGGCTATTTCCATAGATATATTAAAGAGTTAAATCTAATGTGTAAAACCATAAAGGAACTAGATGAAAAGTTAGCCATCTGGAATTTATTTTAATATAAGGTAAGCCTTTACTTACTTGTTTATTTTTCCCCACAGTCGTATTCCAGCATAAGCGATGACTCAGTCTGTCTTTTCTTTATAATTCAATATGAAAAAAAGATAAATACTCCGTCTTTATGGAATTGTGACGTCGCTGTGGGTAGGGATCCTACAATGTAATTTCTTAGAGACTGGAAATCTTAAATCAAAATGCTCCAGCCTTTCTTCAAGACCCTGGCATAAGTCATGCCACTGCCACAGTCTACTCCAATCATCAAAGAGTTTCCTTTCTTCTAAATTCCTATAGGGTCCATGTGTGTTATATTACCATATATTATTATATGCTGTTTTGTGTGCCTGTCTGGTGTCACAAATATATTGGAAGCTCCTCGAGCACAGGCTCTGCTTCTTATCTGTGTTTGCGCCATCACCTCGAAGAGGGTTCTGTTAGGTCTAGTACTTAATTATCTTGTTCCAGAGGTCAGGACTTTGAGTTTTTCCACCTGAAAAATGGAGACAAATATATTGTAACTGGTTTGAATGATGTTAGGTAGATCAGTAACAGAAGTAAAGACTAGAATGAAATTCAAGCATAGCATATAATCTGACCCAGGCTTCATCCCTATCTACTTATCAGACCTCTTGCTCTTTTCTATGTATACCATTTTTCTTTCAAAAGTTCCTGGCTTTGCTTATGCCTGGAGTATTATTCTTTCCTAGTTTGCCTGCCAGATTCCTCCTTCAGGTCCGGTTCCTCTTATAAAAAATGATATTTGGAAATTAGAAAGTCACCAACCAGAATTGATTGTTGTTAATGTATTGGCATATTTGCTTTCCATCGTATTCTTGATAGGTATCTGCTTACTTACTCATTGTTTTTGTTAACACGTTACATGCTCATTCAAATTATCTAAATAATGAAGAAAAATGAAATTTAAAAATCAACTCAAATCCCACCATCCAGAAAAAAATTGCACAAACATAAGATGAATTTCATTCCGGACAACATTGTCTCTCTTTCTTCACCTCTCTCTTTTTATATTTCTTTAGTTTCACCAAATTTGAAGACTCTCTTGAGCTTCCATATATGTTCTTCAAATATGCCCATCCTGTTACTTCTTGAAAATGGTTTGCTCTGTCTGCTTGAATGCCTAAAGAATTATTTCTTTAAACTTCTGCAGCTTAATCAAAATATGTCTCAGTATTGAGCATTTCCTGAAACATGGATTGCTCTTTCAGTCTTTCCAGATTAGTACATTCTTCCTGTTCAGGGAGTTTTTTTTGTATTAAGTGTTTACACACATTGTTTGTACACACTTTTTTTGATTTGCCTCTTAAAGGAATTACTCTTGTGTTGAATCATCTTTGTCTTTCTTATCTATTAGTTCCATTCTAATTGCTTGGATCTGTATTTTTTTCACATGTATTCACTACTATTTTCCTAAGCCTTTCCTACATGTCAGTGATCAGTTTTTGATACCTATTTTGTTTTTCACTATGTCGATTTTGTTTTCATTAGCTCTATCACATGATTATACAATTTTGTTAACAAAAAATTGTGGCCCCGCCAATACTTAAGTCATTCTCTTCTAAGAATTTATACAATTTTACTTCTCACTTCTATTTTATTATTGTAAGATTAGTTTATTGTTCTAATTCAGGGTTTTCATGAGAAAGTTAGAAATGAAGCTTTTCTTCGCTTTTACTATAAAATTTTGGTTCTTCCCTTTCATAGACATTTTCTAGTACCAAAATTCTCAGAAAAAGAAGCATGAACATGGTGCTGCTTCATGAGATGGATTCCAAAAACAGCAACTTAAAAACAAGACAAAAGCTTATTTTTCTTATATTATAAATCTAAGCTGGAATGGTGATTCTGGTCTGTGACATCCTATCATGGACTCAGGCTCCTTTTATTCTATAGCTCTACCACCTATAAGAGTGCTACACTTGTCCACCTGATCCAGGATGGCCCAGGTTCCTTTTGAGCCCTCAGGAAGAGGAAGGGGAAGGGGGAGGGCATATCCTGTTCTTTAAAGTTTCAACCTGGAAGGAGCACAGACTATTTTCCCTCACATCCCATTGACCCCAAGTAGTCACCTGGCTGTCTTAGCTTCAAAGAAGGCTGAGAAATGCATCAGACTTTATGCTGGGTCACCATGTGTCCAGATGATTTTTTTTTTTTTTTGTATTATGGGCAAAGGCATGAATAGATATTAGGGGAAAAAAGCAGCTTCTGCCCTGTAGTAGAAATTACTTTATGTCAGTGGTTATTTAAGGGTTTGTCTCATGATTTTTGTGAGCCTTTCAAAAGAAGGAATCCTTTTCTCCATCCTCATTTCCCCAGTGCCTGAGTCCTACATATAATAGGTTGTTCAGTAGTTTTTTGTTAGATAGTTGTTTTTGAATTAAAATGACACAATCCATATAATTTTTTGAATTTCTGAATGAATGGGGTCTATAAACTCATAAAGTGTTTTTAGAATATTATAGAAATTTTTGACAAAGAGGACAGGGCTCCCTATTATATTATTCTAGTTTGATAATTGTCCAATGATAGCTACAAAGTATATGAATTTGATTGAAGTATAAATATAACCAGTAATATAGGCTCTTCTTACTCAATATGAAAATGTCTTTGGATAATAAGTGGATTCCTATCTAAATTCATGAGTTCTCTTATGACATTTGGGTTAAGCCTGAAATGGATTAATCTTTTTCTGATAAAGTTTCATAAGCTGTGATTTCTCCAGTGACCATGTTTAATTAGATATTAAATAAACTGCTTATCTTTATACCAACAGGTTTTATGACAGCATTTTTTTCCTGAGCTGTATTTCACAGATTAAGTAGCTAGTAGTAGTAAAAAAAAATGAATAAATAAATAAATTTTTTTGGTAACCATATATCCTTAGATTAGAAATTAAAACATGCCCACTTTTTAAATGAAAAATAAATATCCAAGCTTAGATTTAAAGAACAGAAATAGTAAGATAGTCTAAATATATACATTTAGTGAAAATAAATTCATTTTGTTTTTCTAAGTACTATTTTACCCCTAGGAATTGGCTGTTTTTTTTTTTTAAAGTGGACAAAATTCCATTTAATCTGCAAAGGCTGAAACATTTTTGTGATCAGGTTCTGAAGGTTTTAATTAAAAACTTGAATTTTCTTTCTTTCCTCCTTTCTTTCTTTCTTTCTTTCTTTCTTTCTTTCTTTCTTTCTTTCTTTCTTTCTTTCTTTCTTTCTTTC
>NC_058412.1:78480627-78586515 GCF_002201575.2 Neomonachus schauinslandi | reverse complement strand
TTCTTTCTTTCTTTCTTTCTTTCTTTCTTTCTTTCTTTCTTTCTTTCCTTCTTTCCTTCTTTCCTTCTTTCCTTCTTTCCTTTCTTTTTCAATGCTATACATTATAATAAGATTCTCCAACTCCAGTATACCAGTGGCATTCTGAATCACTTGTTTTTCCCCCATGTGTTGGTGTGGAGAGGAGAGACTTGCAGTTCTTGTGGATGCTAATTTAATTTGCTGTTTTAGCAACTGGAACACCACAGAGATTGATCTGGAAACACCAGATGACTTTTTGTACAGATCAGAGCAGGAGAGTTTCTGAATTGCCTGCAGTACTGAGATCCAAAAGGAAAGGAAGATCAACAGTTGTCAGACTGCCTAAAGGCATAAAGTCTATAAAGGGTTTAATTTTTCTCAGTTCTATTCTGTTTCCTAGAGCACAGCAAATTTTTAGAAGAGACTGTTACACTCTCCAGAAGTTTCTTTAGTTCCATCAAATTGGAAGTGAAATGATTTTTACTTTTCTTGTTAGCCCCTTCACCTTCCTAGGTGAACTTCAAGCGAAGAAGGCACAGGGATAGGTGAGTAGTGTAACCTTGCAGGGACAAAACCTGATGGCTGAACTGGTTGGTTGGGCTTCATCTGAATTCTTGGTTCAGATTTACTAGCATGTATCTCAGATTTGGTATCACTGGACCTTGGTGGTTAAAGATTAAAGAGCATCCAGGCTGTAGTTTTTTTTTTTTTTTAACCAAATGCTTTCTGGGTATTTCTGGGTATGTACCATGTTATTACTGGAACTTGATGTCCTGGAATCATCTTAGACTCTCTTTCTTTATCCATACCATCATATCTTGTTGATTACTCTTTTCACAAGTCTCTCATACTCTTCCAAATCCTAGTGCTACTTTCCTGTTTAACTGTTTCACTTTGTTACTAGCTTTTCTAGTTTTGAATGTTTATCTTGTCAACATCTCTTTAACAAGCCCTGAGTCGCATTGCCTGGTTAATTAACCTAAAGATTCAGTTCCACCTCTTTCTCACCATCAGCAAATGGTGGCCAGCTCCCTATTCCTTGTAGGATATAGAACATTTTGTGGACAAAAGTACGTTAAGGTAATTTAATTTCATAGTGCCTTTAAAATCTTTTAACTGTGATGAAAAACACAAAAAATTTACCATCTTAACCATTTTTTAAGTATATGGTTCAGGGTGAAGTATACGGAGTGTGAGTATATTCATGTTGTTGTGTAACAATATTCTGTAATTCTTGACAGTTTTATTCTCCCCCAACCCCCTGCACTGAAGAAAAATGTAAATTCTGTTAAACCTAACACAGATTTTAAAGGATTCTATATTTGAGTGTTTAAGAACTTCATGCCAATCAGTTGAAATCATTATGTGCAATTAAGTGGTGGCTGCTGGAGTCTTCCTTGACTTCAGTTATGGTTGTGCTCCTCACTCTTCCTTTCTCTGGTGTCTCAAATGAGTAAGGATGTGCTTCACTCATGTTAGGCACTTAGTAACTTTTGTTGATTGGCTATGTGGGATGATACGACCATTGTGAATATGGTCTTTTCTTGACCACCCTTCCAAGAATACAGGCTAATTTCACGATGTTCCTTCCAATGAAACACAATTCAACCACATCAAGAAAAAAATAGCTAATATTGTTAATAGTCTTATAGCAATTAAAAAGAGAACTTGTGAAAGTTGCAAAATGCTTTTCTAAAGCTGTTAATGATCTTATTCGATTGAATTATTTTATTTCATTTGCATTCTTACATGCCTTAGAAACAAGTAAAATGAAAGAGAACGTCGGATTTTGAACTAATTTTTAAATAGTGGGCTAGTTGCAAACAGGACCAACTAGCTGCAAGACTTTGGTCAATTCTCTGAATCGCTCTGGATTTCAGGTGTATTAGACTCTGTTCCAAACATATTTTGATTCTTTTTCATGATGTACCAGTGACCAAAGTAATAACATAAAATAGTGTCAGGCTCAGCACTATATTCTGTTTCTGGATAATGTAAAACAGAACCTTTTACATTACAATAAAACCTTAAGATTACACTAAAGTACAATTTAAAAACCCTTAAGATTATAGTATAAAAAAATGTCACATAAGATATCAATTAATTTTGTATTTTACACATTGAAATGTTGGTATTCCGGATTCCTTGCTCTTTTTGCCCTATGCATTTTCCCCAGAATTGGGAGGGGAATGCTTTATCCATCCAATGACTTCATATACCATCTGTCTGATTACAATATGTATCTCTGGTCCTGGCCTTCCTTTCAGCTGAAAGCTGTATTTCTAACTGCTTTCTTTCTTTTTTCATTTTCATTTTTTTTTTAATTTGAGTATAATTGACACACAATATTGCCTTATTTTCAGGTATACAACATAATAGTGATTCAACTTCTCTATACGTTATGCTGTGCTCACTGTCTGCTTTCTCAGTATGCCCCTATAGATGTTTTTGTAGGCACCCCATACTTAAAATGACCAGCACTGATCATTACTGCCTTTCTGCAGAGCAGACTTCTTTGAAATTCTATGTCTTGGCTAAAGGAGCGCCTTCCAGTGGGTCTCTAGGCTAGAACCTTTGAAGTCATTCTCATTTGCTATGTTTCCATCATTCCACCTTTATTCTATCATGAATTACTTTTAATCTGAGATAGCCTCTTGTGTGGAGTCCCTCATCCCTGTGTTTTGTCACCTCTTGGTGTTTTGCCATTAATCTCTTTCAAATTTAGTGCAACATCCACATCATTACCAGACATGAACTGCTAAAAAAAATATTTTTCTAATGAAGAAGAAATGGAAAGGAACAAATAAATCTGATCATGTTACATTCTTGCTCCAACAGTTTCTTTGTTCCCCTACTTTCCTAGAGCAGCGTTTAGTATGCCCCATGTATATTCTACAGAACATTAGTTTTGAGGGGTGTCAACAGTTATATGAAAATGGTGTTCAAGTTAAGATGGTTTTTACTGCCATATTTTTCAGCCCTGTTATACCAAATGTATATTATGAATCTCTGAAAGGACACTATAGGATGCAGCATTTTCTAAACTTATTAAAAAAGCATTTTGGTTTTTTGGGGTTTTTTTTTGCAAAGCACTCAGGGAATTAATATTCTGAGAAACATATGCTAGAAAATACTCACCTAGAGATAAAAAATCTAATACTTAGACCTAGCATACAGCCTTCATGATCCTACATCAAGTCACCCCTCTAGCTTTAACCTCATGACACTGAGCCAGGTATACTACGCTTTAGCTACCCTGAACTTGACGGCTGTGTTCCCACCCCCCAACTTCCCAACACACCATGCACTTTCCTGCCTTCATGCTTTTACCATCGGTTTTTCCATTCCGGACATCTGCATCCACTCACCCCCATCAAGGCAACTGTCACTGAAACTCTCTATCGTCTCCTCTGTGAAACCTTTGCTCCTTGTGGAATGACTTGCTTTCTGTGTTTCTTCACAGAACTTCTTGCCTCCATCCATCCATCCCTCCATCCCTCCATCCATCCATCCATCCCATTATGTTTTCACTAGGTTCACAGAGTTCTTGTTCACTAGTCTGTGAGCTCCTAGTCAGGCTAGTGCCCTGTCTTACTTGTCTTTACATCCTTGGCATTGAGTACAGTGCTTAACATGCAGGTGCTTCGTAAATTAATGTCCAATTAAAAAAGCTTTAAAAAATCACATAGCCATTCCTTTTAACAAAAGATTCATAATGTTTTATAAGCAAGCATTATCCTAGCCTAAAGATTGAGAAAATAATATACTTTACATCTCACATCCTGTCAGAATTCTGGCTGGACATTCAATTCTTAAAGAACAGAGAATACATTTTTAAAGGCATGGGTAGTGCAGGAATAAGCTCATGAATAAAAGCTTCATTTGGGGTGGCTGGTGATCAGTAGAGAAGTGTCCACACTCCAAGAGTGAATAGGAATTTGAAATCATAATTTCATTAAGGATACAGATCTAGTTTCCTTAAATTATGATTACAAAGGAGTTCTTTAAAACAAGTAAATGCTCATAGTTTGGCATAAGCAAAAGTTCAAGTAACATTGAGTACTCCATAAATAAAAATTTAATGAGCCCTGCGTAGTCCTGGGTTGCAAGCTAGATCTCAGGCTGACAGTCTGAGAGGGTGTGTGGATGAATCTAAAGGAACACTAGCTGAGCACGCCAGCTCCAAGTTGGCTACTGGCGGAAGCATTGCACGGGAAAGTGAAACCTGATGTTACCTCAGCTATTCGGCAGACACCAGCTTGTGGAGAGTTCCATTGTGCTACATACAAGTTCTCTAGGGCTCTCACTTAGAAATGTGAACCCCAAATCGATTAACGCAAAGACTGTGAATAATGATTTCCATATCCCTTTCTTTTAGGTATGGTTTAACATTAATTATTGTGTAGGATCAAGCTATCAGAAGAGAATTCAGCCTTTGCAACAGTGTTGAACTAGATGAACAAACATGCAGAAAGAGGTCAGAGAGACCCTCCTCTTAGGCTAAGAAAGTGTCTTTATGCCTTTGACCCCTGGTTCATGCATTGATGGCCACTGTTTGAGAAGTGCAGCTGTGAAGCCACTTTAAGTAAAGGGCATGTGATCATGTTTGTAACTCAGCCACCATTTTGTTCAAAGCCCTAGCTCAGATGAAAGTGTAGAAAACACCACCCTCATCATCAACCACAACTTGTTTAGTAAGTTTACTTCTCCAGATACTCTGAGGCCTTAATGCTTGTTTACAGCCTAACTTGCATCTGTAAATTCTGAAATTTGCAATTCTGAATGAAAACGCCACCACTATTTAATCTACCAGTTATACATTCCTGAACTATATGCATTAGATATTTTGGTGGGGGTAGTGTTTTAAGTCTAATTTTAAATATGCAGGCTCTTAGAAAATATGATGTCAACTTGAGTAGGCGTTATCTTGCATGTTCTACTTTGAATTAGTTTATTTACATCTGTGGATTTCTATAAGGGTTATTGTTCCTTGGGTAAAGCAGTATAATAATATGTCATTTCAAAGATGCTTTTAGAACCACTTTTTACTGAAAATTGCATGTTTAGAACTGCTTGTTTGCTTTAAATTATAGCACTGGTAATGAAATACACAAAAATTTATTTAACATCCATACCTTTTGGGAGGATAATCAGTTTAACATATTAGACAAGAGACTATCCTAGAACATTGTGCTATTTAAGCTTAAACATTTGGCCAATTTAGTCTTTCAAAAAGTAAAATGTATGGCTTGATAAATATTGTTAATAACGACCCTATTGTAACAGTGTCAGGAAGCTTGAGAACACTGCGTGGATTGGGTCACGTGAAGAGGTTGGGACTAACATCAGTGAACAGGTACTTATTGTTGAAGTTCAGTGCATGCCTTGCCTATCTCTTTTAATTTATTTCATTTTACTTTATTTTATCTTCTTGTGGAAGTACAATTTATATGTAGAAAAATGATACTGAGGGGCGCCTGGGTGGCTCAGTTGGTTAAGCGACTGCCTTCGGCTCAGGTCATGATCCTGGAGTCCCTGGATCGAGTCCTGCATCGAGCTCCCTGCTCGGCGGGGGGTCTGCTGCGTCCTCTGACCCTATCCCCTCTCATGTGTTCTCTCTCTCTCATTCTCTCTCTCTCTCAAATAAATAAATAAAATCTTTAAAAAAAAAAAAAGAAAAATGATACTGAGAATACAGCTTGAGGCATTTTTACAAATTGAACACATCTGGTGTAACTGGCACCCACATTAAGAAATGGCGCATTACTGTACCCCAGAAGCCCTCTTGTGCCCCTTCCCAGTAACTACCCTACCTACCCAAGGGGGACCATTATCCTGACTTCTAACAGCAAAAGTACTTTTGCCTATTTTCGTACTTCTGTTATCGGCTCCTTTTGTTCAGTACTTTGTATGTGAGATTCGTCAGTGTTGTGGGAACTGTAGCCTCCTTTCTCATTGTAGTGGAGTGGCATTCCATTAATTTGTCCTTACCTATCTGTTTTCATTATAATTTTATTATTTCATTACTTTTATTTCTCTGATTTAATAGCACACCAGTTTACCTTTAAAGAGGTCAAATGCCATTCCTTTTACTGCATGTGCCATGCAATCTTTTAAAACATGGATAAATGAGGCAGCAATAAATTTGGCAAATTTTATGAGTAAAAGAAACTGGTAGTGCATTTTCATTGTTTGAGAGAGGTCATGTCCATGGCAGTGCATTGCAATTTTGAATATGTAAAAAGAAAGTGAATCTGGTAGAATGCCAAAATAAATTTAGTTGCAAGACGATGACGGAAATATAGTTGTACTTAAGGTTTGGATGTTGCCTTATACTTTATCATTGACTAGATGATATTTTTAAGAGAATATCTTAAAGCAAAAAAGGTAAGTTTGGTTTGGTTACCCAGTACGAAATATCCAGTATGTAAATGCCTTACATCTGTGTATTTGTTTTGCTGCAGACATAACCAGCAAGAGTTTAGTGATGAAATCTGTTCTTAATTATGAGAGCAGCTGTTGGAGTGGTAGCCATTTTTTTTTCCTCCTGATGTGAAGTTGCCTGATTTACTCATTTTTGCCTGCATTTTTCAGGGTTGCTAGTGCAGAAAAGGGCCCCTTTGTGAGAGGTTGCAATTTGTTTTCTGTATGAGAGCCAGTGCAAATGGACTAAATCTGCACAGCAGGGTGGTTTTATCTGTCCTCCTCGTGCCTTGCAAGCTGTCCTACCTCTGCTCAGCACCAGAGACCTATAAAACCACCCAACAAATGAGGGGGCTGGTAAGTGTTCTGGCAAGAATCTCAGGCAGCAAGCAGTTCAAGTGAATTAACTAGGTCCTTCTGATGGGGTGGGGGGTGGCAGAGTTGGACAATACAGAACTGGAACAGATGGTATTAACGTACTATTTTGTTTTTAGTTCTGTAAATTTGTTAACATACCTCTTTCCGTTTCTATTCAGTTACTTTTCCATCCATAGGGCTATAGCATATTTATGATCATTTAGGTTACCAAAATAAAGCAAAAACACATTTAGATAATCTTTCAGATTATTTCATAAACAATCTTCATGCTAAACCCAGGCCTTCACAGAAGGGGCCTATTTAATTTCTCTAGATATTCATAGCATACTAAAATAAGGACTTTGGATGAAACTGAATATGGAAGCTGAGTGAAGAGAATCTTTCATTATTAAAATTTTCTACTCAGGTCTGAATTTAAAAGCTTCATAGATTTCTTTCATAAACAGAAATCGATGAATTGTTTAGTTGAAGTGATTGATTCCTATGTATCAATCTTAGTTACATTGAACATTTGTTCACTCTCCACACTATTTCAACTCTTGTCACAATCACCTTAGCGCTTGAAGCCTGACATTTGATATTAGAGGCAATTTATGCTACATTGTAAAATTTAAAAATAAAAGACAAAAACAAAAATGCAAAAACAAAGCTTACTCTTGACAAACTGGGAGGAAAATGCTTTTACATCTTATTTTATGTAAAGGGAAAGAACGTTTCTCTCTCATGCTTGAAAACCAGTGTTTTTATAAGCTTTGTGAAGTGGATTTCTTCTGAAATTAGTGAAATTAAAACTACTGTTGTTTAGATGAATTTTTCTGCTCTGCTGGCACTTTCTGGAGCCATGTAGTCCTATTGCAAAACCTTTGGAGTGCTCAGTACTCTAAACCTTCTGGAAAGTCCTTGCCCGGCAGTGTTATTTCCTTTCTTATTTTAATTAAACACAGACCAGAGCAGAACAATTATCTGAGTAATTTAGTCCATTAATGCTGCTTTTACGAAAAGAATTCAGGGAAAGGTGCGTTTTTCTCACCTGAATTGTCCACATAATTATGTTTTTGCCTTCTGGTGCTTCTGAAGTCAATGGATAGAAAGACACTGGTTCTGTTGCTCTTTCAGCCTCCCCGCACTCAGATGGCAAACTCCAGACCTCAAGGTCAAGTCTCTCCCTTGTTAGCAGGAATTTTAAGTATTTGATGTTGTTTCAGGATATATTAATAACAGGAACAGTAATAGTATTAACAAAGACATTTAAAAATAATTCACAAGTGATCCACCAAAAAATGAATTGTATCATCTTGGATTAAGGAAAAAACAAAGATAATTAAGATATATGGAAATCGGGGCGCCTGGGTGGCTCAGTCGTTGAGCGTCTGCCTACGGCTCAGGTCATGATCACAGGGTCCTGGGATCGAGCCCCGCATCGGGCTCCCTGCTCGGCGGGAGGCCTGCTTCTCCCTCTCCCACTCCCCCTGCTTGTGTTCCCTCTCTCGCTGTCTCTCTCTCTGTCAAGTAAATAAATAAAATCTTTAAAAAAAAAAAAAAAAAAAAAAAAAAGATATATGGAAATCATCCTTTATGTGAATTTTGAAAATTTGTAAACCATTTTGGAGAGTGGAGGAAATGGGTCAGATGAAGAGTAGGCCCCATTCAGTTCTGTTTCCTCTGCCATTGGGATAGACGGTGACTGTTGGCTTGATGAGACGGTCCTGTTCAAGGAAAACTGGATTAATCTCACACTTGTATGAGGCTCTTCTGATTAAGCAGAACTTAGATTTCATCTAATATAATTTAAATCTGTTATGGTTGGTTTCTAGTCAGCCATGGACACACGAGTAATTCTTAAAGGGGCTGAGACTCTAGTCTTTATTAACGACTTATGGATTATCCCATGTATGCCTGGTTTGTCCTTGCATGAATTATACGTACACATTGTGACAAAGATTATGCCCTGTCCCTCAGGGAGACTACCTGTCTGTGGCAATAACCTGAGTAACTGTCGGTGAGTGAACAGAGCTCATAAAGCCCGGACTGTTCTGTTTCCTCCATTGTTAAAGCCTCCCCTTCTCTTTAATTAGGAAATATTTTTTGTGTCTTTTTGATTTTTTATATTATTTTTTATCTTAGCTTTCTACTTGATTGCTTGGTTTTCAGTTTCATTTTGAGTTAAATGCTCCATGTTTAGTGTTTTATGCAAATTTCTAGTAAATTTAATATCCTGGGCCCGCAGTATGAGGGAAGTTGGAACATCAGACCTGGAGAGTCTTAAGGAATATTGCCAGTAGTTAATATTGCCAGAATGAGACTCAGAAATTCTAGTAACTTAGTGAGTGCGGTTGCTCAGGCTGGACTGCATTTTTCTGTTATGTTTATGTTCCTCTGGTTAGGTCACTTTAGAACTCCAAGCTGAATCCCAAAGGATGGTGGTTTGGTCCTAGATTGCCTTTGCTTGCTTGTGTGTGGCTCGTGTGGCTTGAGCGAGAGCATTGTAGGGCTAGTATCTTTGAGGCGTTGCTGGGTCCTGACGTTGTGAGCAGCAAAAAAGCAATGGAAATTACTGGCATTTTTTTGGTCTTTTGATAGTTGTCAGTCAAAGGCTCTCTTTTTCAAAAAGTTTTAGTGATTTTATATTTTAGGTGGTTAACAGTCAGTGGACAAGTTCAGAATATTAAATATGTCTGATTACTATAAATGGTATAATTTTCAAGGACACTTTGAAGTTCAGATGAGAAATGACACAGATACAAGCTTCTATTCATTAGAGTTTTTAAAACATCTCAGATTTAAAGGCAAATGACAAACTGAGGAAAATTTACAGTATGTTAATATCTTGAAAACGTAAAGGACTCTTAAATATTATTTAAAAAACCCCCCACAAACCTTTGCTCTAAAAGAAAAATGGGCAAAGGTCCTGAGTAGATAGCTCACAAAAAGAAGATATACAGCTGCCAAAAAAAAAAAAATCATATGGAAAAATAAGCATAAAGACACACGAATGAAAATAGCAGAGTCTTAACATGTTGCTCATCTAATTGGCAAAAATTTAAAAGCTGTGGAAGATTGGGAGCAGACGATCTTGTAGTATCCTTATAGAAGTCTACATTGTTAACTTTCTGAAATGCAACTTGGAGTGTGAGTGAAGAAATTTAAAATATTGTTTACAGGAAATGTGGATCACAGTTTCATTTAACACATCAAGGACGTGGAAAAGACCCCCCTGCCCTATGGGACATTAAAATATGATTTTGAAAAGAACTTAATGTCATGAGAAAGTTTTTATGATATGTTAACAGAAAAATAAATATATAAAACAGTATATAGAGAATGATCCCGATTTTATAAATACACAGCCTATTACCGGAACTTACCTTGATTGGTGGCATTATAGATTATTAAAATGTTTCTACTCTTTTTCAATTTGTTCTTACAATGAGCATGAATTACTTTTATAATCAGAAACAACTCACGTAATTAAAAAATAACTCTGCGACTTAAAGTTCCCTTTGGCTGACTATAAAAACGTGTCATGCCAAAAAATATTTTGTTTAAATAAAATACAGTGACTGAAAGACACTTTTTTTTTTTTACAGTATTGATCTAGATAAAAGAAAACTGATACACATAATAGTTGCCCGGGGAGTAGTAAATAAGAAGAAAACACCTGGCCCCGGGCTTAAGGTCAGCACACCTGGCCTTTAATGGAATCAGGACAAGAAAGGGAGTTGCCATGAATCAAATCCTTTCATAGAGTGTGTCTGTCCATTATTCCTCTGAAATCTGAAAATTGCCACATATTGGGAAAGAGAAGTCATTGCCTTTCTTCGTGTCCTTCTGGTACAATTGTTCTGTGATGTGCCCTATCTCTAATTGCCACCCCATGCACAGTCATGCCAGAGCGTCATTATAGCTGCAGTTAGGGGAAAGAAAACATTGACACTGTGTCTGTTAGGGCTCATCTTGTGTCTTCTGTCCTGGCACAAGGGCCAAGTGTGCTAGACAGCCCTCGAGGCTGAAATGAGACTGCGGAACAGCAGGGAAAGGCAAACAGCACAACATTTATTTCTGTAAGTGACATTATAGCAATGAATATGAGACTCAGAAGCCTCTATTAACTTCAGTCAAGCAATAGCTGAGGGTGAGTAGCATGCTATATAACAGTAATGGCCTATAAACCCAAGGACACTGTCATGAGTTTTTACATTATAAAAAATTGGCCAGAAACTTATATTTAATTAAGGACACATGATTATGGCAAGAAGTGTATTTGAAAACCAGAGATAGCGAGCAATATAGACAGTAAGATATTCAGAGCAGTGTTTGCTTATCTACATTGATTGTGCTTTATGGAATTCAAGTTCTTAACTGATACTGGGAGTTCAAATAGTGGATTGGCGGCAGGAAAGGAAATGTTTAATATAGAGATAGTAGAACTAGGGAGCGATTTTTTTAAAGGTAAAGAGTATAATAAAGGGAAAAAGGAACCTAAAAAAAAGGAGTTTTTTTTCTCTCTGTGGACTCTGACTGGCCCTTTTTCACGGTTTAGGAGACTTCTCCCTGAATCTAAATATTCTCACTCAGCCTTAGATGCATGGCTGTTCTGAGCTTACCAGCCATCTCACTCTTTTCTAACAAAGAGTCCTCTAACAGAATACCTCTTACTAAAATGAGCTAGTTCTCAGGCACTGACTTTTTCCCTGGAGAAAATGCAATCTAATTCAGTTTAAATGTGTGTTGAACACCTAGAATGTACAAGGCCCTTCAGGGTCTCTGGGTGCTACAGGGATAACTTCGTCCCAGTCCTTGTCTTTGAAGAGACTTGTAGGGAAGACAAATGTATTTGTTATTAATATATTCCCTTTTTATACCCTTCCGGATTTTGAACAGACTTAAAGCATGTTCATTCTCTCCCTACATTCATCTCTTCTGGTTGAAGAGTCCTATTTAGTTAGTCCTCTTACCGCCTTGATCATGCTGGTTGTTCACTTCTTCCTTCCCTACCATCATACACATGGCACTTGGCTTCATCCAGGAGGAGGAGAATGCCCTCATTCTCTGATGAGGTCCAGCATTTCTATTTGTCGTGTGGGCCGCAGGGCCTTGTGCTCTCAGAGAGAAAGAAGTAATAATGACTTCCACTTTCCTTTTATTCTCATTGAGGCTTTGAGGGTTTTTTTTTTTATTATTATAAGTAATTTTGACATTGGCAATATTAATATAACTACAGTGCAGGTGTTGTCGAACTATTTTTCCCATGTATTTGTGGTACCCCCACAAATACACATGTTTCTACCCTATTTAGATTTTCCTGTGGATCAGAGTTCTGTGAACAGTCTACACTTGTTAAGTATATTCAGGCATACTTTTCAGATTATTATGCTTCCAGGAATTCTGTTCCTGAAGCTCTGAAGAAATGTGCACCACAGCTGTCTTTGAACTTTTACCGCCCAGGTGAATGTCCTGCATTTGGATCTTAGGATGAAATTTCCCAAACTAGTGTGAAGTGGGCATGCATGGACAAGAGGGAAGGCAGGTTTCGGCTGAGCTCTTTCATTTAGAGCAGGACAGCAGGACAGCTTTGGGATGGGCTGATTGCAGATAATGAGTTCCTCCCCTTGGAGGAGCCCTGGCAGGAAAAGGGTGATCAGTTGGGAGCTGTGACTGAGGGGCATGCACTGCAGATTAAGGGTTGATCAAATGTTCTCCAGGATCCCTGAACAACTCAGCATCTCTGAGTCTGTGAGGACAGGACTGGTGGGTGCTGGGAGAAGCTGAACCTTCCAGCTCCTTAAGTGTCCCCCCGGGCTCCCCTTTAGGACCCACACAAAGACTTTTGAGGCCACTCTGAAGTTGTAAGGCTGTAGACATCTCCACTCTAAGTTGGGGCAGGATCATCCAGCAAAAGGGAAGGCAAAGGCCAGCCCAATCTTATAGATGGTTGTTTTGGAAGCAGAACTGGACTATTAACCTGTTCATCAAAAGAAGAAAAGTGTGCTGCAAAGCTAATAGGGATTAAAGAAAGAAAAATTCTGGCATTCATGTAATTTCTGCTAAACAGCACCTGAGATCTACCTTTTTTTCTTGAAATCTTAGGACCTCCATGGGATTGATGGGGTCCGGGGCTAGAATTAGGGAGCAGTGCTGTCCTCTCTGTTGGAAGCCCTTTTCCAGCCTTAGACAGGAATAGGCCTCCAGTTGCACTGTGGCAGTGGTGGCTAGCCGAGAGATGGTGAGTCTGAGACATCTTAGTTGGCTGCTGCCCCCTCCCCTGTTAGAGGGAGGGCTGTGGACTCCCTGGGCCCCTGCAAAGTTCTGATAGGCCAGTCATGCCCTTAGAGTCATAGGCCGGGAAGGGACCACTGGTGGTAAATTTCATCTTCCTGTCTAGAGGCAGGGGCCACATCGAAGCCATCTCAGACATTCAAGAATCTATCTGGTTCTTAAACTGTCCAAAAACAATCCCTCATTCTCTCGGTTTAATGTTACGAACTCTTTATGTTAGGAAATTTAGCTTTAGAGCAAACTCAGATTCTTCATACTTTAGTTCAATGACCATTTCCTTTGGCTATCATCCTCTCTCTGAGTACCCTTCTTGTATTTGAAAACCAATATGAAATTGGCTTTCAGCTTTCTCTTCTCCCCAGGTGGAACAATTTCAGTTCCAGTCACATGAATTCAGAAGAAAAAGCTTACTAGGCAAATTTAAATCAAGTAAATATAGGCCTTTTTTAGGGGGGAAAATATAGGAGAGAGAGAGAAAGGGGAGGGGAAGAGAAAGAAATGGTTTTTATGCTGATAATGTCCCATCTGAAGTTCAGGCTACCTGAAATGAAGTTTTATATTAAGTTTGTATCACTGCCAAATTAATCAGTTGCTGTCCATCCCCCTTCCAGTGGGAGCTAGAATTTACTTTTCTTTGTAAGTCTTATGGATTTCCTTTGTGAATTTAAAAGTAATTGTGTGAATTGAAGAGATTTAGGAGCTGTTGAGAGAAACAAGATTGTGGAGTAAGGATTCCTTACTTTTGCCAGAACCTCAGCCCTGTTTGGAACAGAAGTTATTAATCTTTGGGCAGAGTCACAGACCCATTTGAAAATCTGATAAAAGCTAAAAATCCTTTCCTAGAAAAAAACCCAACATATGTATATACCGGAACTATGCCATATAATTTCACTGAGTCCCTGGACCTTGGATTCTAATCCCCAAACCTAAAATAGGCTGCATTTTAGTCAGGGGTAAAAATGAATCATTTTGCATAAAACTCTTAATTTATAAAAAGAAAGGAAAAAGTGAATTTTTCTTTTTATAAAAGGGTAAAGTAAAACAGATTCCTATTGAAGTTATATAGTTCTCTGTGACATAATTGGATATTTAATTTAATTTAAATTGAAAATGCTCTTTCATTTCTGAAGTATTCCCACCAGAAATCCGTAATATCTAGTAGAATTTAATTTTGAATAGGAGTTGGTGTTAACCTCCTCCTTACAATGCGGTGAGCTGTGTAAAGAAACCCTGGCCAGGCACCAGGATAACGGATTCTTCTCTTGCTTCTGCCCCTGGCTGGTTATATGGACCTGTGTTCATCTGTCACCTTCCTGGGCTTTCTTATCAGTAAAATGCTGCATTCAGAATCTGTTACTTCACTTTGTTTTTCTGTATTTCAGTTTTCCATCTTCATAGTTTTCCATACTTTTCCAGAATTTAGTGAGATGTTACTTGATGTACCACTTTTATAATTTAGTAGGGCGGCTTGGCAAAAATGAGTGGAGGAAAGGGTACAGTGAGGTCTTGGCCCAAAGGGCTGCCACCGTGATTGCTCATCAAAGCTCATGTATCACTCATCCCATCTCAGACAACTGGGTTCCACACATTGTGGAGTAAGATGGAAACTTCAATGTCTCCTCACTCCTAGCCCACATACATACTTTAAGGATACACGATGTATGAGAATTCAGATTTCCTAAACAAATTTCCTTCATTTGTACATATGCAGGCTGGGTCCAAGGACCCAGAGCAGGTCCTGCAGGACCAGCCAATAGGATCCTTGGCTTCACACAGGATGGAAACCCATCTCGAGCCTGGAGGAAGTGAGCGCAGAGTTTATTGAATAGTGCAAGGAATAGAGTATAGCAGACAGAGTATCTGGGAGACTCAGAAAGGAAAGGAAAATGAGTCTTCTGATCACTTGGGGTTTAGGGTTTATATTGGAAAGGGGGTCAGGGTACATGTTCCTTCAGGAATCCAGGGTAGGGTCTGATCAGAGGCGAGGGGCAAGTAATAATAGGTGTCATTTCCTAAGTCATCGAAGGTAGGGGGATATTGATACCAGCATCAGCCGAGGTTTTGTTCAAACCTAATATCCTGGAACTTGTTTGGGATCCAACTCTTCTTAGATGTTATCAGGTGTTTGGGGGGGCTTAGGACGAAACTCAGAGAATGATAAACTTTATTGCTTTCCCCTTGGAGTGGGAACACAGCTTCTTTGTTTTACTCAGATGCAAAATATACAACATGAGTAAATGGGGCCTAGCAGGAAAACAGCAGAGATGGAGCCTTTCTAAAAATGGAGTGCGTTCATTTTTCCCATCTCAAGTTCAGTCCCACGAAATGAGCAAAATGCCATAGGAAGTGACTTGATTTATAGAGAACTACTTAATACGTATATCGCCATGATCAGTATTGGCACCTATAGATTTGAAATTGGAAGATCTTCTTGCTGTCACTGCTAGTACTTCACAAGCAGGGATACCCTGTGCAGGTGAAAGTGTTTAGTCGACATAGCTGGACAATTCAAAAGATTATTTCATGTTTCCTGCTTTATGTGATACTTAAGAATATCCAATTCTATAGCGATTCATCAGGGTTGAAATGAGACATCCGAGATTCAGCGGGCCTGGGTGGATTCCAGCTTCCAGTCAGATGTGTATTGCTCAGTAGCCTAAGTGACTGTCAAGAGAGAAGACCCAAAGAGCTTGGTGAAACAAACTCAAGTTTACCTGCGAGTCCCAGGTGAAGGATGCCTTCCAGTTCAGCAGGCTTCTTGGTTGGGCTCACATACTCTTGGGGCAACCAAGTGGAAAACTTTAATATTCCCTTAGTGGTTGGAGCTGTATATTGCAGGAAGTACATTATTAATTATCACTACCTTGAACTGCAGTCGGATAATAATGATTCCTTTGTGTCACCACAGCACGGGAGGGCTGCATCGTGACACACACCCATCACTGGCCCTGGTAGAGTGTTATGTGTGTGTCACAACTGGGAAGTTGTAGTCTCCGTTGGTACCAAAGGGTGGATTGGGGAGAAGGTGTTCAAACAGATCTCATTAATTAGCCTTTCATTTCTGCAGTGTGATGACAAATGTCAGCTTTTGCATTTATTTTATACTCAGTTGCTGAATGAAATCTCCACACTTGGAAGAGATCCTTCACAGTTGCAGGCACAGCAGTGAAAAATCATTTCCATTTTTCACTGGTCAGAGAGACAAAAGGTGGTCAGATTGGGCCGAGACAGGTTTGACATAAATGCTGAAGTACCCTGCTAGTAAAGGAGAGCAGGTTATCTTTGGATCCTGGCAGCGATTACTCATGCTTTTAGTGGTGTGCCTTTCATCCCTGCAATTAGCTTCTTGTCTGTGAGTGTTTGGATACAGAATCTGTGGTTGTCATGCAGTCAGTGTCAAAATCACTCAACACTGTGCTCACTTTTGTGCTTGAGTACACTTATTGATGAGCACACAGGTGTTAAATTAGATTGGTTTCAATCCATTGTATGAAGTGGCCAGACACCCACTAATCCTCTCGCTAAGGTTTCTGAAGTCTAGGTTACAGGAAAATGAAGAGTGATCAGGTAGCTTTAATCAAATAGGAATTATAAAGATTCACTTAATTTTTAAAAAATCCCATCACATTTCACCTAAGGAGAAAAAAAATAAAAACAACCTGTGGTAGAAAATAAGCATTTGGATAAAACTTACACATTTTACGTGACAGTGTATTTGACTTTCATTTACCTCCGTTGTATTAACATAATTTGTACATATTCACCATCTAAACTCCCTTACTCCCCAGCTCAGAAAATCACAGGTGAAGTTGTTCTTCAGGAGTTATCTTTAAATGCAAATTAGAAAGGCAGCTTCAGAAATGCAGGAGCATTTCTGCTCCTTGGGGCATCTCCGGTGCTCTGGCTCCTGGCTCAATACAGGGCTCTTATTATTGAGATGGCTCATTACTGCTTGCATTCCAGAAGAAGAACCCTCTGCAGGCACCCTTGCCCCAGAGCAGGCCACAACAAAGGGCCGGCATACAAGCAGGCAAACTAATTAAAACAATAGCTGCAGAGACAGAATAGAAATTGGAGACTTGTACCTGTAGCAATAATTTTCCATTAAAGGTCTCATTTCTTTAAAAAATGAAGACTACCTAGAAAGGGGAAAACATTGAGAATTAGAATTAGGCAATTAGGGCTTATCCAGTGCAATTTTGAATACCCAGGTCGAAACAGAATTATTTCAATGGACCTGAATTTGTGATTACAATTCTGTGCAGCACAGATTTGAGGGTAGGAGAAATTTGGGTCCATTTTAAGTGATTCCTATCACACACACACACACACACACACACACACACACACACACACACCCCACTCTGTGCATAGAGTAAAGTATAGCCATCTGTCTAAGGTGTGGGTCTGAACCTATGGGTAAAAAAGAGTTAGGAAGTATTCTGCATTGATGTAGGTGGTGGGAAAATGGAGCCAGTAGAACAACTTGCTTATCGCTTCCATTGTCTACCTTATACTTAACAGAATTTCAACAGACTAGAAGTCCTGAGGATCTATGTTTTCCCTCCTCATAGCTCATCTTAACAAAGAAGTATTTTTCTAGTGAGTGGGTGGACTGCTTTTTAGCTGCACCTGCGCCGTGATGACAAAACACAGAGCCTCAGTTAGTGAAAGGTAGAGGCTACTCGTGAATGCTAAGAAGAACAACTTTATCTATAGTGAATACTCAATATAGAGCTAAAGGTCCTGTGCACTTAAGTGTTTGGAAATTATACAAGGCATATCAGGAAAAAAATGAAAGGTGTCGTGTGTTCTTTTAGGGTCCATTTCTGATCAGATCAAGTATGTCAAAAGGCATACTGTTGTACTAAATAAAATCACCAAAGGTGAAAAGCTTGCATGTTTATTTACACTTAACCATTTGTGGGTGTTGAGGCATAGCTTTGTTATGATGATGCTGGGCTTAACAAAGGAATAAAAGGCAATGCAGCATTTCTGTTGAGCATAATTGGTGCCAGAGCTCTAGCAGGAAAGAGTAGCTTCCACCTCTAGGAGTTGGGTGAGGAGTGGTGAGAAGGAGTTGGGAACATATCTTTGCCTCCTTCTGGTTTTTCTGTTGACTGGGCTTAAAGTCTACAATCATTCACAATCTTTTAAACCTGTTATAAAATCTTTATATCACTTATCACTGTCTGTAATTATCTTACTTATTTTCTGGTTTATTGCCTGCCTCCTTGATATATTAAGGAGACTGTATCTGTCTTGTTTACTGTTGTATCCTGGGTACCTAGAGCAGTGCCAGACACCCAGTAAAGGGCCAATAACTATTTGTCAAATGAATGAAAATGCCATCCATAATGAAAAGCAGGGTAATATAGATATTCTGTGAAACTCTGCATGGTGTCATTGTTTGTCTTTATCTGACACCTCCTCCCCACCACCCACCATGATTCCTATAAAATTACAGGAAAGGACGTTGCTTGAGGCTTGCCTGAATCAAGAGCTAACCAACTATAGTACCTCTGGATATAAGTAATTCTTTTGGACTTGCTCCTGTTCAGCTCTTCTTGCTAAGCAGGATAGACATGTGGATGACCAAGGAGCCAGCCTGTGTCTTCTGAGCCTGGCACACTCCTTGTAGTCTCTGCACTAGACCCTCATTGACTCCAGCTCCGAGGCTTGGGATATATTCTGGGTGACACCAGTATGATAGCCTCCCATTCTTAGTGCCTAGTAGGTTTATCAGTGTCATTAGCCTCTGGCAGGTGGCCACCTGGCTTTAAGGTGGGACACTTCTGTGCCACTACCTGGCTCAAGTTCCTACTAAACTAGCTTGATGTGGATTTCTAATTTGAGTTGTTTCATCTGTTCATGGATTTAGTCATCTTCTGTCTTTACAATGCACCGACATGTCGAATTCTTTCGGTTTCCTGCTCATGATTTAGACAGTGGAAATCAATCCAAATCATTTTTTTCCCACCATAAAGTTTTGTTAACAGAGCCTCAAGATATGTTGCCAGATCAATCATACTGAGCTGAAACCTTTAACTAATATATTTTTGTTGTTCAGTTTTTGGTTTGGCCCTGTGCCTGACTCCCCAGTGTAGGGCTAGGTGATGAGTTATTATTTAAACCAAAATGGCCTTCAAATTATATTTTATGATCATATTACCCTGCTTAAAGTTTTCAGTACAAGATGGATCAAACACTACATGTTCAGTCAACAGTGGACTCCACAGTGTGGATTACACAAAATAAATTTAAGTCATGTTTTTTTAATATGTATATTTCAAGGAGCTTTTAACCTCAAGAGGAGACATGACATTTACATTTAGTAGTGGGTTGTGGTTTTGGATTAGTTGGAGATAATTTTGATTGGAGAGAAAAAGTTAGATTGTGGAGGGATTGAAAGTCAGCCAGAAGTTTGAGTCTGGATATTTTCCTGGAACTGTAATCAGTTTAGGAAATGGGAAAAGATGTTGTGGAAGTAAATCTTAGGAAGATTATTCTGGGGGTAGCATAATGGAGTGAAGAGGGAGAAACGGGAAAATGTCTGAATTAAGGAACTGTTGCAGGAAGCAAGTACTGGTGGATGAAGGACTGGGCTGAAAGAGTGGAGAAGAATGGACGAGCACAAAATGAAGGAACTGAGAGATGTGTTGAAGGAAGTGATAGGCCCTGGAGATGCTCTGTCTGGCTGAGGGGAAGGGAGAACAAATTGGAGAAGATGTTGATCCTGTGACTTAGTAAAGGAAAGCTGTTCAGACGAATGGGACTGGTAGAATTGCTATGACAGCATGCTAGGTATTTATAGCACTCTGTGGATGTGAAGACCATTTGATTGTTATGACCACTCCCTGGACTAGGCAGGAAAGATCTTTTGACTCTCATATTATGGATGTAGATGCTCAGAGAGCTCAGAAAATGCAAGACACATGGCTAATAAAGTAGAGAAACTGGCATGGAGCCTAGGTTCCCTGGGGCCTGGTCAAGAATGTGATAAATTCTCATCTGAATATGTTGAATTTGAGTTCATGGTGGAAAATTCAAGTGGAATGCTGAGGAAGCCATTTGGAGATACAGTGTAGGTGCTTGAGACCAAAGTCTTCAATATGGTAATTAAACCAGTGAAACAATCATTGAATCTCTTTGGGAAGGAGATTTAGAGAAAGAAGAGTAGGAGGCCAAGAGTTCTCCATTGAAGACCCTGCATCATTAGGGGGCAGGAGAAGACCCCAGTAGGGAGTACCTACAGAAGAAAGAGAAAAAGGGATGTGTAGTATCTTGGAAGTGAAGAAAGGGGAGCACGTCAAGGAGAGGGGTGGTGTCATGATGCCTTCAGGGGTTATGAAGAGGCTCATTTTCTTGGCAAAAGAAGGTCATTGTTGACATTTGTGAGAGTAGTAAAAATAGTTTAGTAGGAACTTGAGCCAGGTGGTGGAAGATTTCAAAGTGGATGGGTGGGTGATGATGAAATAGAGATTTTGATTTTAAACCAGCATTAATCATGAATAATGACAGAAGGAGGGAGATGGACCAATAAGTGGGTTTTTCAAGCTATGGAAGATCTTTGGTTGTTGGAAAGGGAAAGGGAAGGAGGCATTGGCAGAAGAGAGAGTCAAGAAGATGGGCAAGAAACAGAAGGGGTGGTCTCTGGGTCACAGGGGCAGGGTTACTCTTCAGAAGGTGGGAACACTTTGTCCTTCAGGACTGTAAGGAGGTGACTCCAATTTATTGTCAGCTGTACAGTAAGTGCCCCAAAGAAACATGTGGAGCACATCTTTTCATGTCTGCCTTTTGCCATTTTCTTCCTTTTCATCTCTATCAGAAAATTTCTTCACCTCTCACAGAGATGCACCATTTGTACACTATTATGAGCTGTTATATTTGTTCTCAGTCCAAAGAGAAGTACAAAAACTGAGACTGAGGTAGATAATACCTGTAAATGTTTAGTGGTTCTTGAGAGGAAAACATTATATAAATGTATGGTACTGTTGTGATAATTCAGTATATGATTTCAAAGATCCTACTTATAAAAAAATGATAAATAGATGTTCAGGCTTAGAAATACTAAAATTATTTGATTTGGTAGGTGTTTATTCATTTTTAAATATGGATCTAGATTTGGTAGAAATGGTATGGATTTTCAGCTTACTAACTTTCTATTAATAAAACATAATTTGTCTTCATAGACAAGGGAGGTTTTTTTTCAAGATTTTATTTATTTATTTGTCAGAGAGAGAGAGAACACAAGCTGGGGGAGCGGCAGGCAGAGTGGCAGGCAGAGGGAGAGGCAGGCTCCCGGCAGAGCAGGGCGCCAGATGTGGGACTCGATCCCAGGGCCCTGAGATCCTGACCTGAGTCGAAGGCAGATGCTTAACCAACAGAGCCACCCAGGCACTCCAGACAAGGGAGTTTAAGCTCCCCACCCCCACCCCCACCATATACAGATGGAGCTGTCCAAACATGGGTCTTTCCACCAATTAGTACATTTGTTTCTATGTAGATTGAGGTCAATGTTCACCAAAAGAGAAAATGCATGTCTGCATTGTCTCTGAAGGTAGTGAAGGGGGTGGAGTGATCCTTTGGCCTGCCCTCCATGGGGTCTTAAATAAGAGATGTGGCATGCACACATGAAGGGTGCCTGGTGGCCATCCCCTCACCTTTGTACCCTTGCATAGGGGAGAACATAAGTCAGAAATCTACTCCCACTTTGTTCTTGCTCTGGATCTTAGGAAGACAGCATGGCTCTAGGGCGGGAGGCAGTTCACTAACTCCAGGGCCTGTGTTCTTTCTACTGCCCCTCTCCCTTCGCTTCATTTCCATCTCATCTCACTTACGACCCTGAAGTGTCTGAATCTTTTCTTTTGCAATAGAACCTTGGTAAATTTTGATACATAGTTAAGAGGATATTGCTTTAGCTGCCTTAGAAGTGGGGAACAAAGAACAGAGGGAAATAAAGGCTGAAAACAAGGGTAGTGGGAAAATTGTACAAACCCATCACTGGCCAGAGCTATCAGGGCTTCCCATAGGTATTTTATGACAAGCCAAGCCTCCTCTAGACCACTTACCTCCTTGCTGTTCACTTCATGTTTTACCCGTTACTCAGATATGTTGAGGGCATTCCTGCTCCTTGTTTCTTGATGTTACTGCATGCTAAATTATTCCAGGGCAGTCTCAAATCCAAGTTGTACCAAAGCAGAAATGTCAACTGAATTATCTTTAATGAAATCATTTTCTTTTTTAATCGCAGAGTCAACCAAAGGGAAAAAAAAAGATTTGCTTTAATTGCAGGCACTTGGAATACCCAGCCTGAGGTTAAATATCCTTTCATCTTGCATGATTGTGACAGACAGAGTAGGCATTCTTAACTCTGTAAATGCTTATGGTTTGGGAATAATTAAATTGGGTTAGGGAAGCAAAATGAAGGAAATACATGGTTGAAAGGCAAATAGAATCTCCATCAGTTAAAGGCAAAAGGAGGTTTTAAAAACTGATGGAAATGAAGTTGATTGCTTGCCAAGTTGGGTACACATGAGACCCTGAAGCACAGAGCTAGAAGAACGCGTAGTGATGCAAACAAAGTTTGCGTAGGCATAAAGGAAGGAAGAGTTCATTCTTACTGGGGGATCAGGAAAGGGACTTCTCAGCTGAGTGGGCCTCGAGAGGGGGATGAGGGTAAGGACATTTAAGGTTAAGAGAATACACGGGAAAACCACAGATGGGAATGTGTAGGCATGTATTGTTGTTCTCAGGGAACACAGAATGATCTACTGTGTTTTGAACTTCATTCCTTAGAAAATGGTGAGATATTGAAGCAGAATTGAATGTGCCAGGCTGTATTTTAAAGGCTAGAATCCTGTGGCCACATGAGATGGATTGTGTAATCGAAGACAAGTCAAGGAGACCAGTTCAGAAACTATTGCAATAGTCTAGTCTAGGCACACACTGGTGGTAGCTTGGATGTAAGCAGTGTCTTTGAGTGGAACGCTGAGGAATAATACAGAGAAATCCTGTTTTCTAAGGTCCCTGCTGTAGATACGCCCACCAAAGCTGACTCCCACCTGACTGTGGAGTTGAGAAGCGATGCACACAGTCAGTGTATAAGCTGGTTCGAGCTGGCCCCACACAGCACGGTGTCCTGTAGGTTGTATAGGAAGATGCTAGGTCCAGTTTTGAATGGTTTGAATTGAATGTATCCATGAAATACCCACGTGGCATTGGAGACATAACTGACACTCAGGAGAAAGGGCAGGGTGAGATATGGAGATTGACGTCATTGGCATTAAAGCGGGGGTGGGGGGGAGGACAGAAGCAGGAGAGGGGAAGTGGCTGGAAGAAGGGAGGGAGGGGAAGAGATAGAATTTATACAAGTGGGGGCGCCTGGGTGGCTCAGTTGGTTAAGCGACTGCCTTCGGCTCAGGTCATGATCCTGGAGTCCCTGGATCGAGTCCCGCATCGGGCTCCCTGCTCGGCGGGGGGCCTGCTTCTCCCTCTGACCCTCCCCCCTCTCATGTGCTCTCTGTCTCTCTCATTCTCTCTCTCTCAAATAAATAAATAAAATCTTTAAAAAAAAAAAAAAAGAATTTATACAAGTGGACTTAGAATGGAACCTTGGGGAGTACTTACTTATGTATAAGGGGTGAAATGTGAAAGAAAAACCACCCGGAAGTGAAGGACTGAGAAAGGGAAAGCAGTGGGGGTGAGAATGGGGAGAAGGCAGGATAGCAGCATCTAAGTACAGAGTTCACGCAACAGCATGATGTCATCAGGAGGATGGGATGTTTAGACTCCCAGCTTATGAACATAACATTTTAATCAGAATTGGCCCAGCATGAATTAATTTTCATGAAGTTCCTGAGGGAACATCATTAAGCCAATTTAATTCCTTCCCATAATCAATTTTCCATAGTGCTGTTAATCTGTTTCCAGTTTTTTCTGTTTCCATATTTATCTTAATAAAATTATTTAAATCAGGATTGCTTATTTTCCTCATAAATATCATGGTAAAGATTTGATTTATCAATAACTTTTTAAAATCTCTATTGAATTTTACTGATTATATCCTTTGCTGTTCATTTTCTTTTGAGGCCATCATTTGTGGATCCAATTTCCGTGGGTCCTTTTTTTTTTTTTAACCATTAACAACAAACAGATGATCCTTTAGGCAGTATTTCATCTCTATAAATTTTAGTCCGTGGTCATTATAGCCATGTAAGTTTTACTTTGTCTTGAAATATAAGCCCATTAAGTTTTAGTTAGTTGCTTTTTCCTGACAGCTCACTTAAGCACAGGTCAATTAAAAGTCTAGGTGGGAACACCAACAGAGAAAGTTAATGTGTTTGGGAAGCTCTTTCTCTAGTCTTCCATATCATAAACTCAACAGACTTAATTAATAAAAGTCTTAAAGTCTGGTATTGTGAGAAAGTAACTTCATTGCCTCTGTTTCAAAATCTTGAGTTTTCATAATGCTTTAAAATAAAAACATAAAATTATTTTATTTGATAGTCAAAATATAATAAAAATCTCATGTATGTTTCCATTTACCACGTGGCAATTGTGTTAATACAGTCAAAGAACAAAGCACCCTATCTAATTTGAGATTGCTGGCAGAAGAATGACTAGTGGGTTCGGAAAGGTCACACTGGACCCCAGGACATAGAGAGGGAATTATCATCACCGTGAGAGTCAGCCCAGTTCCTAAGAGGCCACTTGTGGTTGCCACCATTTCAGCAGTAAATTTTCTGATTTTGCCACCAAACTTTTAAGACTGGACTCACCTATACTAATCTAAGAAGACTGATGTGTGAAACTAGAATGTCAGTTTATTCATTCAAGTAGGAAGAGAACTACAAATCTAGGAAAGAATATAAGATTGAAATGTGGCTGGCTTAGAGGGGCAAAAAGGAAAAGCTAGATGTGTATGAAACAAAAGCTTGTAGCTAGTTGTCATCAGATGCAGGTTTACTATCAATTTCTAAGTATTTTGATTTATTTACCACGCACCGCAGGAGGGGGAGCGGAACCGGAATATGTGAAGTCCAATAAGTATAATTCCATCACAGTGGTGTGAATGCCTGCCTAACAACAGGGTATTAATAATAGATTTGGTTAAGGCTGCTTCTTCCCTGCAAAGGGCTGGGATGGATGCTACACCCTCATCTTTTTTTCTTCTGTGCTTGGCATGGTTGCTTCAATCACCCTTCTGAACCACATAGCCATATTTTAGATAGGTAACTTTTCAGTCAGATCACAGCATAGTCTTATCTGTCTAGCATTCATGGTAATTTTTTGAAAATTTATTTTTATATTTCATCTTTCACTCATTTTGTGTCATTCATAAAGTTGAAACCTCAGAGAACAATCTCCAATCCTAGTTTTGGGGGAGTCTAACCTCTAGGAACTAACAACTACAACGCTCTCAGTCTTCCATAACATAAGATCACTTAAAGATAAATGATTGAGTGGAAATTGTGTTTGGCACCCACACATGTTTTAATTACACTTTTTATTTGAGATCATTGTAGATTCACATGCAGTTGTAAGAAATAATACAGAAAGATCCATTCCTCCCCAGTGGTAACATCTCACAATACTGTGGTATAATATCACAATCAGGATATTGACATGGGCACAGTCAAGATACAGAAGAATTCTGTCACCACAGAGATCCTTTGTGTTGCCCTTGCACCCCCAAAATAAGCTCTACTTGGTCATGGTGCTTAATACTTTTTATACATTGCTAGATTTGATTTGCTAATTTTTTATTGAGGACTTTTGCATCTAATACTTGAGATCTTTTTTTCTAATGTAGGTATTTAGTACTATAAATTTCTCTTTCAGCACTGCTTTAGCTGGGTGTCACATATTTTGATATGTTGTGTTTTCGTATTCATTCAGTTCTATGGATTTTTCATTTCCTTTGAGATTTCGTTTTTGGCCCATGGAGTGTTTAGAAGTGTCTTGTATCATTTCCAAGGACTTGGAGATTGTCCTCTTGTCTTTCTTTTATTGTTTTCTAGTATGATTCCATTATGGTCTACATATGATTTTAATTCTTTTACATTTGTTAAAGTTTGTTTTATGACTTAGGAAATTCTCTAATCTTGATGAATGGTCCATGAGCACTTGAAAGAAATGTTTATTCTGCTGTCATTGAATGTAGTTTCTGTATATGTCAAGTAGATCTTGTTAGTTGAATGTGTTGTTCAATTATTCTATATCCTTTTTGATTTTCTATCTAGTAGTTCTAACTATTGCTAAATGTGGGATGTTTAAGTCCCCAGCTATAACTGTGTATTTATCTGTTTCACCTTTCAGCTCTATCAGTTTTTTTTTTTCATGCATTTTGAAGCATTTTGAAGTGGTTTGGTGCATGCATCTACTTTTAGAATTGTTTTGCCTTCCCAGTGGACTGTTTTATAATCATGTAATAATCATGTAATAATCCTCTTCATCTCTGGTATTTTTCCTTTAAGTCTGTTTTATCAATCTAATGATATTAATACAGCCACTCTGCCCTTTCTTTTTTTGTATGATGTTTATATGATCTGTCTTTTCCCCTCCTTTTATTTTGACCAACCTGTAGGGTTGTACATGAAGGAGGTTCCGTGTAGACAGTGTATTGTTGGCTCATGTTATTCTATATTCTCTGACCATCTGTTTTAATTGGTTTATTGAGACCATTTACATTTAAGATAATTTTTGACATATTTGGGTTTAAGTCTTCCATTTTATTATTCATTTTCTGATTTGTTTTCACTGTTTCTCATTTCTGTTTCTCTTATTTTTCTGTAGGTTATGTGAAAAAATTTTTAATGATTCTGTATTGATTTATTTATAGTTTTTTTTTTAAAGCATTTCACTTTGTATAGTTTTTATAGTGGTAGCTGTAGATATTAACAATGCGCCTATGAAAGAAACATCATAGTGTACTGGTATCAAAGTTGTACCCATTTTGATTGAAATGTAGAAAACTTACTGTCATTTGGGTATCTTTAAATATAATTGTTTTAAGTGTTTCCTCTTTACACATTGTGTACCACATCAGATGGTGCAATAATTTTTGCTTCAACCATCAGTTTTACCCATTCTGATACTCTTTTTCTCTGAAGCTCCAGATGTTCTTCTGTTATATGCTTTTCTAGCCATTCTTTAAGGGTAGGTGCAAATTCTCGTACAAATTTTCTTAGTTTTTCTTCATCTCAGAATGTGTTTATTTCCCCTTTCATTTCTGAAGGATATTGTTGCCAGATAGAGAAATCAAAGTTGAAAGTTCTTTCCTTTGAAAAATGTTTGAAGACTTGTGCCATTTCCTCCTGACCACCATGGTTTCAGATGAGAAATCTGTTTTAATATGGATTGTTATTCCCTTATAAATAATGCAACTTTTCCCTCTGGCCACTTTTAAGATTTTTTCTTTGTCTTCAGTTTTCAGAAATTTAATCATGATGTGTCTTGGTGTGAATTTCTTTGATTTTCTCTTACTTAGAATTCACCCAATTTTTTTGAATCTGTGAGTCTCTCACCAAATTTAAGAAGTTTTTAGCCATTATTTTGTTAACGGTCTTTCATCCGTACTCTCTTCTCCCCTTCTGGTGCTCTGATGAGAAAAAATATTAGGTCTTTTGTTACAGTCCCACAGATCTCTAAGGCTCTGTTTTTTTGGGTTTTTTTGTTGTTGTTATTGTTGTTTTTCCAGTCCATTTTCTCTCTATTGCTCAGACTGAGTCAATTCTATTGCTACATCTTCAATTTCATTGATTCTATCCTCTGTCATCCCCACCTTACTCTTGAGCCTATTTAGTGAATTTATATTCATTATAGTATTTTTTATTATACAATTTCAATTTTGTTCATTTATAACTTCTAATTTTTTTGCTGAGATTTTCTGTTCTTTCATTTGTTTCAAGAGATTTTATTGTTTATTAGATTGTTGAAGCATTTTCATGATAACTGCTTTCAAGTCCTTGTCAGATAACGCTAACATCTCACCATCTCAGTGTTAGCATTAGTTGATTATCTTCTCTCAGTCAACTGTGGTTTTCCTGGCTCTTGGTATAATGGGTGATTTTACAATTTTATCCCGGACATTCTGGCTATTATATTAAATGAATCTCTCTTTTTAGGTTTAGCATCCAGGCTACTTTTGTGGACTGTGGTTACAATGACAATGTTCAGAGCCGTTATAGTGCTATTTTGGTCTGTTTGGTTTATCAGGCCCTGATGTTGCTTGAGGGAAAGGAAGGAGTTTTTGCAGGCTGGGTCTCCTGATGCCTTTAGGTCAGGGAAGGAAGTATTTGGCTCATGGGGAGGATATGGATGAAGAATGTTTCCCTGGTCAGGTGCTTCTTGGGGTGAAACCCCCTTGCCTGGTGTGTCTGGGTGAGGGAGGGCAATCTTGGGCCTGGCAGGTAGGAGAACACTTCTCCTGGCTGATTTTTGTCAGTGGGGCACCTGATCTATCCCCCTTACTGGTTCTGCCTCACCTGGCATTGTTGGTAAGAGTCTTATTCAATTCGCAGAAGGAATGAGCCTACCTGGGCTGCCTTCTGTTCCTACAGGTTGTGAGTTAGGAAACCCCAAGTCTGAGACTCCTTCTTCTATTGGGTGGGGTGGTCCTAAGGTGCCCTGCTACTCTGTGGACCTCTGGATCTAGAGTCCCTAGCCAATTCATCTTACTCCTAACATCTTTTAGGTATGTCCTTTGGCTGCCCCTTGTGTTATTTTCAGGATTCATTGTTTTGCTTTGCAGGGATAGAAAGAAATAAGTCTATATCATCCTATCCACACTTGGTGCCCACAGGTCAGTCCTCAAATTTTTCTGAGACCCAGTTTGTATAGTCTATGGAAAATGCAGAAACACATAATCTACATAATCTTTGTGCACCAAATAGACTGGCCAGTTGGAAACAAAGAGCCTAAAGAAAATGGCAAAAGGGAAACCTCAGGTGTCTCAAAGCAAAATGTGATTGATTGCCAAGTGAGTGACACGTGCAAGAAGCACTGGGGACTCAGAGGAAGGAGAGATCAATATATCTCCTAGTCTGACCTGAGCAATAATAACCACAGTTTTTCTGTGGTCGTGACACCCATAGGATATGATCGTCAGGTTGATGAGGTTTTCTAGCTGGTAATATAGAACCACTGGCTAGAAAGCAACATCTTAAAACAAGACACCTTCCCCCAAGTCATCCAGTCCCTTCACCAGGTACTGGGGGAGTGGGAAGTAGGGAGGGTGTGGTGAGCTATCAGTGGGAGACAGGCAATGGGGAAGACTTTGGGACAATGGCTTGGTGACTAAAACCCTGAAGGCAGTGACTAACATGCTAAAAAGGGGTGTGGCTGGCTCCATGTGATTTCCAGTTTTGAGAAAACAGGTAGCAGGCCCACCATGTGGAAGGACATGTGACTGTGGGGACGCCAGAAGCACAGGGCTGTGTGTAAGTAGGTCACAGGTTTGGCAGCTTGATCAAGACAGCTCTGAAGGAAACAGCACAGTGTTCTGGTGACTGGCAAAAAGTGGAGGCCAGATCCTTACTTAGCCTATCAGAGTGCTCAGAAGGGGTCTGGAAGGCTCACCTATTTGATGTGCGCTGCTGTGGATACGCACTCCATTTTGGAACCTGCAAATGCCCCTTCTCCAACTGTTCTAAGCACCTGGTCCTATTTGGAGGGTCCCTGTACTAGGTAGTAGGCAGGCGCAAGGGAGAGGAGAAGGAGGGAGGGCAGAGAATAAAAAAATAATATGACATAGATGGCAAGCTTGATTTTTTAAGGAAGAGGTCTATGGTATGAAACTCAGCACTTGAAGGAAAGGAAAATGTTTGGGGGTTATTATAAGGATAATAGCATTTAGCGTATTGTTTATAAAATGCAACATCCCAGCAGGATATCTTGGAGTTAGTCCATATGGCGCTAGTGGTTTTTTTCAGTAAACATAAAAACTAATTGTAAATAGTGATATTAAATGAAACATCAGAATGACTACTTTCCTTGTAATAGCTAAGAAAGTGTGAAATTACATATGACCAGCAATTTCTAGTAGAGTCTAAAAATCGTAGTAAAGAAACCTGTAATATTGTTGTTATTTAAATACAGTTAAAAATTTAAAGATGAGTGCTGGCGGAGTGATTGCCCAGATGTTAACAACTCTAGTACCCATCAAAGAAAGAAGGGTTTACCCTTTTTAAGCATAAACTTCCACATTTCATTTAGTGTAAAATCTTCATTGTGCTGCTCCATTAGTATAATAGATAATCTTAAGAAGCAGGTAAACAAACAAGAAAACACATAATTTTATTTTGGCTTATTCTGTGTAAGTTAAACATCTGTTTGCTTTATCCAGCAACATATTTATTGATCACAGACTATGTTCCACATATTGTTCTAGGCACTGGGAATATAACAGTGAACAAAACACACAAAATCCCTGTCCTCATTCATTCTGTCTGGGACACTATTCAAATACCCATGGTCTCTGCTTGGGCATGGGTGTGATTGGGTGCGGTAGGGAGAAGCCATAAACTACGCTTTGTGACAAGGGGGAGCTAATATGGAGCTTAAAATGGGGCTTAAGTCATGCATGGGAGTTAAGAGCATGCATTTCACAAGAATGGACTATGTTTACAAACAGAAAGAGGAGAAATATATGATGGATTTTAGGAGGAAAATTGCCAATAATCTCATATGTATTTATGCTATAAACTATCTTTTAAAATATAAATTTATTTTTTTCATTTGGCTCAGCAATCCATTATTGAGTGTTTAAAAGGTGCTGGACTCAAAAGGGTTACTTAGAATGCAGGTGTTGTGAGGAAGAATTCTTGTGCTTCATTTCTCTAACTATAAATGGTATATATGTTAGTACTACAATAAAAATTTTCTTTAAATTCAGATATTCCTTGCAAATACATATTTCACATACCAGTCTTACACTATTTTCTTTATCATATCGTATTTTCCCGCCAAAACTAGACTTTTCTCTCCAACCTCATACATTTTATTTTCTACTTGGACCTCTTTGTTCATCCTATTCCTGATAATGTCCTTATTCCTTACCTGCTCCTCAAAAAATCTCTGGCAATCAAAACTTTATCCATCTCTCCAAAATGTCTTTTAGTGAAAAATGATCTTTTCTTCCCATAGGTCCACACAGCATTTTGTGCTTCCTTGGACCTGCCTTGGGTTGGTTATGTGTTTACTTAAAATTTTTCTCTGCCCAAGTTAGATTGCACACTCCCTAAGGACAGTGACTGTTTCTTACCAGTCTCTGCATATCCTTCCAGGGACCATCCACATGGAAGTTACTCAGTAAATATTTATTGAATTGTATATTGAGCCTTCATATTTTTGGAGCATAACTATTCCATTCCACCAGTTTTTCCAGGCTATGTACATCCATGGTTCTTGAGACTCAATATCTCCAAAACCTTTGTCTTTCTGCTTGCTCTTGTGTGGACATCGTCCCTCTGACTGTGTCTAGAACTGAAAACAGTATTCTTATTGGGGCCCAATACAGCACAACCACCAATTTCCTCAGTAGAGGGTGAGGGGGGAGTTACCCACCACTCTGAGAGTCATCTTTTTTTAATTATCGTGGGAAAGTCAAATGGGCCAAAAATTCTTTGAACACATAATGAGCATGAGTCACACTGCCAGGCCTTGTGGCCAAGCCAGCCCTGCTTCTAAGGTGCTAATTGTTTTCTACTGTCAAAAGACTCACCTGCCTCCCTGGCTGTCGACATTAAGAAAACATCACACAGAACAGGTACAACCCTTTGTTTCCACCTACCGAGTGACCTTTCTCCTGAACAAGATTGAATGTGCAGACTTTACCTTCCACGGGTCTTGAGAGTTTGCTTTCTTTGCCCATCACATACTGCTTTATCTGAAAGATCTCTCTCACCTGGATGATCGGGTTGCTCCTGTTAACACCTGATACTGCCTTTGGAGACGGCGCTGCCTTTCGAACACCCTGTTGAGGCCAACATTCCGAAAGTGTGCTGGTATTTGTGACTCTATGCTGTATCTTGTTCTCTCTCTAAAGAAACAGACGGCTCACTTCTGTTTTCTCCTCTCTCCCTCCTTCCACATCCCACACACATACATAAATGAATTTTCTTATTTGACAGACTGTCTGTGGAGATAAGTTTAAGTGAGATATTACAGTGGATTATTATCCTTTGATTTTAATCTATTTCTGCATGCAACCCTAAGGTGTTAAGTGTTACCGCCTTTCCTGTAAAGGAGTGATAAATTTAAAAAAATAACTCTGGAATGCCCTCCCAAATTTCTAGGGGTCAACATTTAATTGAGTAAGGTGTCTAATGGGTCTGTAACTAATGACGCAGGGACACACACACACACACACAGCTTGTGAATGTGACAGGATTCTTTGCGGTTCATGCGCAATAGGGCCGTTTTGAGATTTCATGGGCAGTAGAATGCATATTGTCTCTTTATCCCAAGGCTGTAATGTGGGCCCTGGTGTTTATTGGGCACCACTCTGAGCTGTTTCTGCTGAACCTTCCATGAGTTGTTATTTCTGCGGGTAGGTGCTTATATTACTTTTATACTTAACCTGCTTTTACATTGTGGTTCTTATGGCATGGAGCTCACATTTCATCTTCAATCAAAGGCAACAGGGTGAATTTGCTATAACATCAATGAGTTCCTTATTTCCTGTCCCTCTCAGAAACTCCTTGCCATGCTCCGTGATGCCAGAATGTACTGTCATGAATAGAGATAGGTGATGAATACATTGCCTCTGAAATTTCTTTAGTGGCATAATTTTGGTCAAAATCAGGCATGCTGAAGGAGTATTGCCAAATCATTCCAGTTTCTTTTAATGTTAAATCAAGGCATTGCAGGTGAGGGATGACTTTCATATTCATTTAAAGTCAGGTCTTCACACCATAACTTGCTTATAAAAACTAGATGTTGGGTTTTGTGTCAGTCAGCTTAAGCTAATTGTTGCTTTAGTAACAAACAACCCCTAATCTGATGGCTTCCATTGTAATGGTTCACATTAAATGTCTGTCATGGTTCCATTTCAGTTCTACTTCAGGAAGTATTCCTTGGGGACTCGGGTTTTTTTCTCACATCAGTAAGGGAGGGCCCCTGTGCTTTCTAGCCATGTCTTCCTCCTTCCTTTAACCTGACGTCCCTGTAGTGTTGCTGGACTAAGGCAATATATATTTTTTAATTTTTTATTGTTATGTTAATCCCCATACATTACATCATTAGTTTTTGTTTGTTTTTTTTTTCAAAGATTTTATTTATTTATTTGAGAGAGAGAATGAGAGAGAGAGAGCACATGAGAGGGGGGAGGGTCAGAGGGAGAAGCAGACCCCCTGCCGAGCAAGGAGCCCGATATGGGACTCGATCCCGGGACTCCAGGATCATGACCTGAGCTGAAGGCAGTTGCTTAACTGACTGAGCCACCCAGGCGCCCACATCATTAGTTTTTGATGTAGTGTTCCATGATTCATTGTTTGTGCATAACACCCAGTGCTCCATGCAGAATGTGCCCTCTTTAATACCCATCACCAGGGGCAATATTTTTTTTAAAAGCATCATTTGTGGACAAACAAAAAGAGCGTATGACAAGGAAAAATTAAGTATGATTGGATTTTTGAAGTATGTTCTCCACACACATATGTGTACATACAGAATTCTCAAATTTACTGCTTCCATTTTGCCTATAGCTATACACACCTGTTTTGACTAGAATCATTTTCATTTTTGAGTAGTTACAAACTTTGTCAGTGTAAATATGTGAAATCCTCGCCTCCCCCCATGGACCCTCTGCAACAGTGTAGAGTTTATGTTTACAGGTGCCCATATGTAGAGAATTCTCTGGACTCTGAATATGCCGTGAAAAGGCCAAAAGGAGAGATTTTTATACCCTTTTAAAAACCTGATGTTTCCCATAAGGACATTGGGATGGTTTTATGGAATGGTGTCCTAGTTCCTTAAATGATAAAGAAACAAACCGGTATAAAAACTTTGGCCTGATCATTTTTAGTAAAAATATATTCTGCCAGCATTTCTACAGAATATTATTTTTGCATTAAAATTAAATTTTTCCTTCAGCTTAAACTGCACTCTGCCTTGGTTGTAAGAGCATTGGACATTTCTAAAGGGAACAAAAGTCTGTTCTGTGGGCACCAGAAATGTGACAAGTGCAGCAGAGTCCTAACTGCATTAAAATTCATTTCTATTTGTTTATAACGCACATCTTGGAGTTCATGGCAGTGTTTCCTATTAAGATGTTAAACAATCATGAGAATTTTTTGGAGGCAGTTCTCAGTCAAAATGTCTTGAGTTCATAGTAGTAAAGTGTCACAGAAGAAACTTAACAGTTTTCTATAAATTTAATTGCTGCCTTGAAGTAATTATGTCTAGAGAACAGAATACTGTATATATTTTATTATCCATTAGTTTCCTTTTTAATAGGAGTGCTGTGCTTTGTACAAGTCAATTATTTTTGATAGTTTCTGTAATTAATGTTTAATTATATTTTATTATCCTCATTTTACTACATCACCTTGGTGATAATTGACGCATTTCTAAATACTCTACTTCCTCAGAGTGTTTTGTATGTGTATATACTATTACCTTGTTAACATTTCCACAAAGTTTCAGAATATATATGTGTATATACATATATGTGCGTTGTATACATACAGCAATACACACATATGTCACCATTTATTGGAAACTATATGAAATCCATTTTCTCTATACTTGGAAGTCGGAGTAGCCCTAAAATGTGAATAGATAGAAAAAAAAAAAAAGCCTAAGCATTGCCTTCTATGTGTATTTATCAGCATGGCAGATTGTTAATTAAGTGGGGTTTTTTTGTACCACAGGATTTTAATATCCCCACATTTATATTATGCTAAATGTATATGAAAAGACATCACTGACAGTAGAACTGTCTACTGACTCTGTCAGGAGAGCTTATTCTTTGAGGATTTTGGTTGGTTCATGCACAGTAGGGGTATAGAATCTGTGTCACTCCATTACTCAACTCACACACACACACAGAAATTCTCTGGACTTGGTATACAAGGCAAGTGTTAAGCCATGACCTTGGCCAAGCAGCCAAACCCACAAGACCCTCTTTGTTCTTGCTGATCATTTGTTAACATGTCCCAGTGACTCACTCAGGTGTATTGGCCAGAGCTGTATCTCTCCTACTGTAGACCCCTATCAAAGGGAGTGGAGGATCATGGGAGCAGGTGCTGCAGCCGGTGAGGGAAGCCCAGTTCGTCACTTGGGTCCTTCCCACACCATTAGCCCTCTGTCTCCATGTTTGCAGCTGACTGTGTTGGTTCTACAGTTGTTGCTATGCATCACTTTGTCTCTCATTTTCACATAATTTTCCTGCCTATTTTTAACAACTGACATTTTTCCTCCTCTTCTGTATAAAACAGTCTGAGGAAGTATATTATAAAACAACTTTCTCAGTTCATTGGTTAGCTACTCTGTCCAGAATGAAATAATACATTTTGATGAATTTGAGAAGTTATAGCTATTACTGATCCTCAGTCTTCCAAGACTTGTAGTTTGGACACAGAAGGATTTAAAATTAACCAGAGTGCACTTTTATTTAAATGACTCATCTTCTAGGTATTTGCAAATTGAATTTATGGTCATTTTTCTGAAGAAGGGAAGGGAAATGAACATTTCTGGAGTATCTCTGTGAGACGCTCTCTCAAGTATGTCTTGTATATAATCATCCCAAAACCTGTGTGAGTTAGGGAGTATTGTCTCCATTTTTTACAGTGGAAGAAAGAAGTCTAAAGCCATTAGATACTCCATCAAGAGTCATACAGCTGCTAAGAGGCACAGGTGGCCTTGAATGTCTGTCCCTGCTTCCCTATCCCAAATCACACAGCCTGTCGCTCTCCCTCTGTGCCTCTTTCCCCCTCTCTAAAATAAATAAATAAATAAATCTTAAAAAAAAAAAACCCACAAAGAAAATCAAGTCATTGTAATATGACAGTATTTACAAATGAACCGACCATTTGTAACATGAATTTCTACTCCTCTTTCCTAACCTTGTATCTATTTGTTTCTCCTAAGAAGTTGTTGTAAACATCTGACAATAAATTGCAAATACAATGCAGTTTGGAACTGTGGTGTCCATGTCTTATCAAAATGTGGGATTTCAATGATGTCAATCAAATTGATGTTGGAGAACTGGTCAGATCATAGGCAGAACCATTAGCAAATGAGCATTTGGCAGAGTTAGACAAGTTAATAATTAAAGAGAAAATCAACCAGGATGATGGCATGGATGGTAGGGTTGTGTTTTTGTTTTTTAAGAGAAATCCTGGTAAGAATTACAGACCGGATTATTTTTTTGCAAAAAAAAAAAAAAAAAAAAAAAGATCAGGTTCAGAAATCGGATGTTCTCGAGGGCAATCATACAGATTTTTTCAGAAAAATTATTTTGAAGAATAATTAGACTTAACTCACTCTTTGGTTAAGGCTGAGTGGGTTGTTACAATTAGAACATAAAAATTGTTAAGCTACAAAATAAATGAATTTTCTCCCTTAGATTTTTTTAGGCTAAATAAAAGCTCATTTTAGTATTTAGTATAGTTATCTTAGCCTTGATTTTTGGTGGATTAATTTTATCTAACCCCTTTGGCACTAAGTCAGATTATAAGGGACATCTGCGCACACAGGCACATATATTTGATGAAGGCAAATGTATTCTCATATTATCAAATTTCTTGAACAGTAGTTTTCTATCTACAAATGAGATTTTATTTGCTGTCCCAACAGGAAGTATGTCTCAAAGTTCTCAAGAATTTGTCACAGTACTAGCAGGGCACAAGAGTGTATATATATACACAGTTTTAAGTAACAGATTGATGTACTCGTCTGATTCTTCTGTTGTAATTACACATAATAGGTGTTTAAGAAACATTTGCTAAATGAATGGATAAATTCTCCAGCTAGGAGTTTGAAATAGTTAAACCTAGTTTTTAAATCTTTTTTGTAAAATAAAACGAGTTCATGGATATGACAGTTCATTGAACACACACCAAAAAAACTCACTAAATTTTTATTTGGCCATAATATTTTCATTATTAGTAGTAATAATGAATTGCTGTGATCATTCATTCAAATGACAAACATTGAATTGTCTCCCATGACCCAGGCACTGGGGTACAGAATGCAGTGACTTTATATCTCTTTTTACCAAACAGAATATTTAAAATTCAGCAAATATTTCCATTCTTCCTCTCCTGGAATCTGTCACATATTCACCCACACACTGGCCCTTCTTAACTTGTTTCCCCCCCTTACTTTTTTTGACAGGTTAAAAAACAAAACAAAACCGTAGAAAGCAAACCACAAATGCAGAAATACTTGGCTGAGGGAGTATAGAGATAATCCATTTAATCTTACTGTTATGTTACATTTAATGTTACTGCATGATTAATCATGTAATTATTTGTCCAAACTGAATTGATGCAGCTGCACATGTAATTAAGGTTTAGCTATAAAATCACTCTGTTAGTAATGCTTTCTCGTCTGTCTCTTATAAATCAAATTGCTAGTAGAGATTTGATTTTTAAAATTTCTTTGTAATGGCTAGGAAGAGTATAAGAAATAAAGTGTTTTTTTAAGTACTTGGGAAGAGTGGGGGACTCTCCCCCAAATGAAAAATATCATTTCATGGTTATTGTGTGAAAAGACATTTCATTCCATTCCATGTTTTGATATTTGAAACATTATTTCAGTAGCTGTAGAAGATGCATATTGATGCCTGTGGGTGTTTTAGAACATTCATACACCAGATAGAGTTCACATACTGGCCCCAAAGTTCATCTTTTCTCCTGCCTTGAGGGGAACTAAAAGGAAACAATGTTTCACTTGAGATGGAAACAGTGAAATAAATAAACAGTTTTGATACATGAATGTTAGCAGCAATAAGACTGCTAACATCCTAAATGGATAGGTTAAGTACTTTTATATGCATTACTTCATTTAATTCTTGACCATCCCTGTACTATTATTTTTCCCATTTTCCAGATGAGAACTTTGAAACCAGAGTAACTTGCCAAGGTCACCTTAAAAGTGACCTTTATTTGGGCACCTGGGTGGCTCCGTTGGTTAAGCGACTGCCTTCGGCTCAGGTCATGATCCCAGGATCCTGGGATCGAGTCCCACATCAGGCTCCCCCTGCTCTGCAGGGAGCCTGCTTCTCCCTCTGCCTCTGCCTGCCACTCCCCCTGCTCGTGCTCTCTCTCTCTCTGTCTAATAAATAAATAAAATCTTTAAAAAAAATAAAGGTCAACTAAAGTTTTATTTGGAGGAGTTAAATTGAGGATACATCCAGAGGTTTTCTGCCCATTTCTTTCCCAGGACTCATATCACTTTAGTTGGAAGGATTGGATGTGGTCATGAGCTCATGGTAGGGAAGACACAACCCCTTTTTTTTTTAAGTTTATGTGTTCTTTAGTCCCTACGATACTGCATTTAACATTTTTTAAAATTAGACAAAAGAGCATATTAAATATCAAATGCTCTGTCATAATGAATTTTTAAATTTTAATTCTAGGGTAGTTAACATACAGTGTATGCTATATTAGTTTCAGGTGTACAATATAGTGATCCAACAGTCCCATATATTACTCAGTGCTCATCGAGACAAGTGCACTCTTAATCCCCATCCCCTATTTCCCCCATCCCCCACCCTCTCCCCTCTGGTAACCATCTGTTTGTTTGCTATAGTTAAGAGTCTCTTTTTCTGGTTTGTCTCTTTTCTTTCCCTTTGTTCGTTTGTTTTGTTTCTTAAATTCCACATATGAGTGAAATCATACAACACGTACTCCGCTACTTACTTGTCTTTCTCTGACTGGCTTATTTCACTTAGCAGTTTTTATTTTCATTATTTGTTTATTTATTGACACAGTGGTTTTAATTCTCAGATGTTTTCCCACATGGACTGAAGGTTTAGGATGAGGAGATGCTGTGCATGCTGCTAGCTCTGCCCTGGACTTTCTGGAGCTGTGTCTTTAGGACTCTTCTTTCTCAGAAAGAGGCAGGGAGGTCCATCTGGGGATAGCAGGAGAAGCTAATTTGGGGCAGGAGGGTGAAGGTGTCCTTTCAGCAAGGCCCTTGCCATCCACTGTTCTCATTCATCATCCTTCTTCCTTTGAGTTTTTCGATTCCAAATGAAATACAATAGACTACAGCAGCAAAGAAAAATCCCTGCTGTCTGCACACAAAGCCAAGCAAGACCCTCAGAGTGTGCTGCAGAAGCTGAAAGGTGTCAAGGAGCAGGTGGATGGGATGGGGGCAACATAGAGAGTTGTCTCCGGATTCACTTAGTGTAAGATTCTCCCACACCTGCAGTTCCATAACGGGGTGAGTTCTATAGGAACTGAGCACTGCAGGCAGAAGATGGCCAGGCCTTCCCGCCAGAACAAGGTGGGCCCAGGCAGCCATGGAGCTCTGAGTACCCTCAGACTGGTCACCTGTACAGCAGAGTTTTATTAACGCAGACTAGTGTTGGGGAGAGAAGTCAGTCAACCTGAATGAGAGTACCCCAAGGTAGAGGAGGACTAGAAAAATAATGTGGTTTTATTGCTCTTCCGTACAACTATCACAACTTCCCTTGCTTAAAAGATTTTTGCCACTCACTTCTTATGGCCAAAACCTAGATGCCTGATCTTGGCTACAGGATAATCCATGCTAAGTCCCCATTCTGTCTTCCCAGCTTTATCCCCCACCAGTCCCTTAATTTATTCTGTGCATTGAAAAAAACCAGAATGTCTTAGTATTCCCTGTGTACTCCCACACCACGCTCTCTACCTCCACTGAGCTGATTTCCAACCCTCCCATCTCCACGGGTGTACTTGTGTATGTCCCCCAAGCTGGTCCTAAAGGGCCTTCCTCTTACTCTCATTGGTCAGATGCAACTCCCACTTCATGTGACAGCTCTGTGCTGTCTGTCTACATATATCTGCCTTTTGACTTTATATCCATGCACTTGCTTAAATGTGTTGTTTATATTTACATCCTGTTACAATACTTTATACAGGGCTTTGCACATAATAGGTATTGAATAAATATTTATATAATGACTGACTAAAGCAAATAATACATTCATTTGCATGAGGAGAACAAAATGTTGCCAAAGAGAAGCCCCTAAAGTGACATATTTTAATTAGGATCATTTTATCTAGGATGTAGTGAGTACAAGGCTCTGAGTGATACACAAATGAAAAGACAAGTCACTACCTTGAGGATTTGAGATTAGTTTGTTAGTTATTTATATGTAATTGGGGATTATAGGTGGCTGAGGTACCATAGTCTCCTAAATAAGTTAGTTATGACCCACCCACACACCAACTTTTGGTATTGTTAGCTCTGTAAAGAAACCATTTTACACAGTATCAAACAGTGTGAACTTTGGCCTAATTCCTATTCATCTATTCTTGGTTTCTAATTAGGGTGGCCCAAATGAATTTGCTTTCCTTTATTCTTGATGAGTGTCGGTCTGCAAGGGAAGTACCATGTCTGAGCTTGGGGCACGTTATGGAGAAATTCAGAAGACAGTGGTGCACCCTGAAGCCCCAGGAGGATGTCCATCAGAGCCTATCTCTGGACCACCACCCATGTCTTAGGGACCTTCGTTGCATATGGCATCTCCCAGAGTGGAAGCACGTGTTCGTGTTGGGGGCTGTGCCTGTTACACTGAGCCTGGAGGAGGACTGAATGGGGGACCTGGTTCTTAAAGTTAATTTTCTATGAAACATTTAGAAAATCACTGAAATAGGTAATGAGGGAATTTTTGTTTGTCAAAACTTTGGTGAACTGGCTTTGTGCATGCATCGTCACTTGTACTACTTGTTCAAAACACTACTTGTGTTTTGAATGCCATCCAGGCTTGCTGGGGTGTGGCAGACCCCCTCTGTCCCATGGCTCACAGTTTTCCCCAGTGGCCAGGAAGACTTTTGTTGACAGCCTCTGCTCTCTAGCCCCAAAAGCATCTTTCCCATGTGTGGCTTACTCTCAGTGGTTATATATCCCAGAGTGCAGAGCTGAGCCATCTCTAAAAATATCTGTGGACTAGATTTTGGAGTCAAAAGAAGCTGTTTGAAGGAATCATTGTTGCATAACCTAGACCCCATATACTTTCCCCAGTGAGGGTGAGATAGATAGTGAGTTTCTCATTTCTCCTGGCTAGACAGTGGGGGACAGAAATTGGACAAATGGAAAAGCAGAAACTCGCCATTCCCAGTTGCCTTCATGAAGAGGAGAGAGGGCCTGAACCGACCACACTGTGGTGGGGTCCACTGGGGTGCCTGGGTGGGCAGTGTGACTTCATAGGTGAGAAGGCTCAGTATGTTCGTCGATACCAGCTCTTCACCCCACCTGTGGAAAGGGAGAGGAGATCCTCTTTGCCATCAGTCTTCAAGGAAAGTGTTGCAGTTTACTTTAGAATTCCATTAGGCTAGTGGTTTTACCTAGTCAAAGAACTGTTTCCTTGCTGTGTGTTTTGCTAATTAGACAGTGGAGACTTACCCATTTGTATCTTCTGCGTACATATATTCAAGTGATCCTGATAGTGTCTGAACAAAGGGAGAAGGAGACAGTGTTGTTATGGACGAGTAGAAATTACAAAGTAATTTTGAATAAAAGTATACTAGGTCTTAGGAATCACATTTATCTTTTGAGAACCAACTAAAGGCCATTCTTTAACCTCTGGTTCCTTCATGCCTTGGTTCCTGTCTTTGCATCAACCTGCAGACAGTAAGTCTTGTGTTCTGAGCTATCTCGATATATTCACTTATCTCTGAGGACAAGGCATCTCGAGAGCAGGGATCATGTTTTGCCTCTGTAATGCCAGCCCGTACATATAGTGGGTGTCCATTAACTGTGGAATACTTAAATGGGTGAATCGCATTACTATGTCAGAGAGTCACACAAACTCCCTGTTGACTCTATTTTCTGTAAGTCTGTTTACAAAACCTCAACAGATAACCTCTTAAGGTCCACTTCCTTTCTTAATTAAATGTAAGTGTATATTTTAGGTTCTGACGATTACATTTTAGAGGAAGGTCTTTCTGGACTTGGGTCTTGGGGGCCACTGACTGGTTGTCACCCTGGCTACAGGGGAGCTCTTTGGCAGCTGCGTCTCACTGCCTTGCCTTTTCCTTCTTTGTACCTCTAGGGTCAAGCATGGTTTGTAGCATGTAAGTGCTGAAAAATGTAAAAAGCAAAGAGTTTGTAGAGCCCATTGACTCACCCTTAGAGTGTAAACTCCTAGACCGTCAATGAAAGAAGGGCTGGCTCCCTCCATGTTTCCTTCCATGCCTGAAGTCCTGGCAGGTGGTGTAATTTGATGACGATGGGAAGATTTGACCAACCACTGCACTTTGAAGAAGTGGGAGTTCAGGTTCCCCACCACCACCCTTTCACAGTCTGCTTTGCCTTAAGTTGTTTGTTTGTTTGTTTTGTCTAATTAATCCTACTTATTAGGATATTCCTACATATGGATGTTATTACAGATAGGGGAACAGGTAATACATTTAAACAGCTTTTAATTTATAGTGAGAAAGGGGCGCCTGGGTGGCTCAGTTGGTTAAGCGACTGCCTTCGGCTCAGGTCATGATCCTGGAGTCCCTGGATCGAGTCCCGCATCGGGCTCCCTGCTCGGCGGGGAGCCTGCTTCTGCCTCTGACCCTCCCCCCTCTCATGTGCTCTCTCTCTCATTCTCTCTGTCTCAAATGAATAAATAAAATCTTTAAAAAAAATTTTTTTTATAGTGAGAAATATCCACACTGGGACAATATGGAACGAATATAATCAACTCCAACCCAAGATCATCAACTCCAATCTCAATTTGGGCCAGTAGAACCAAAAGTCAATATAAGTAGGCTTATTTTAAACACAGAGAACTCATAGAAGACAGCGTGGGTTAGGTTGAGAGCCAACATTCAATCTAATCTAGATGATCAGATGAAAATTGCACATAGAGGCGTCAGTGGGAAAAATGATCTACTAATCCCAGTTTTACATAAAGTACTAATCTGAGAAAACATATACGAGGGAAGTCACCAGAAGACTCCACAAAACTGTCATCAGCCCCACTTTTAGGTGGGAGACTGAACAGTCAGCAGAAAGGTAATAGGAAACCAGTGAGAAATTATTCTTCCACGTTCAGCTTCTTTTTTTTTTTTCGTTCAGCTTCTTTTTTAACCAAGTAGAGTTCATTAGAAATAGATCACCAGATAATAACTTGACAATTATTGAGTGCAGTAAATCTATGAAAAGAGAGAAAGGATCTTCATTAAAATGAAGAAAAATGTTTTCACTTGATAAATCCTCATTTTTTTTTTCCAAAGGAAAAGAGCTCGTTTTGGTTTGAGAAGAGGACAGTGTCACATTTTCTTTTAATGATCAAAGAATCATTGTCCAGGTGATAACATCATCATTTATTGAAAATTGGATACATCACCTCAGAATCTGCTAAAGCCATTGGACTGGTGTGTTTCAATATTTCCCACTGTTTAAATAATGCTGACATTACCAAGCAGATGAGGACATCCCTAATCCTGAGTACCCTCCAGACACAGGCGCCGTCCAGCAGGCTCACGCGTGTTCATGGGGCCTCATACAGAACTGGGTTGGGGTTTTGGAGTAAGGGGCATGAGTTTGCATCAGTTTCTCTTGTGGCTTTGAGGGCCTGGGCTGCTTCTGTTCCACACTGGCTTGGCATATGCCCAGTGAAGATGCAGTTGACTCTTCTGAACTGAGGTACCTGGTGAACTTTGAACAGGAATGGTGTGTTAGTGAACTTTTACGTGGCCATTGATCTTGGTACAGGCTGGGCCTTCATCATGACAACTGGTTCCGAAGTGGCAGTGCGGCCAAAAATTACTTTCCTCTGATACAGAAGAAGGATGGGTTTCTTCGGTTTGGTTTTTTTTCCCTCCGAGTCTCCTGTGATGATTTCTCAGGGAAGGAAAATATATTGGGAGTGAGGCACAGATGTGGTGTCACTGAGTAGGGCCTGAGGGAGGGTGGGGGGAGGGGATTCGGTCACTGTGCTTTCTCTGCTGGGAATTCTGTGCTCTAGAGGGAAGGACTTGGCTGCAGCAGGCCAACTTGGGAAACTTCCTTAACTCCCCTCCCCCCCTCCCCCCCCCCCCCCCCAGTCAGTCAGGGCTAAGTGCTTCTCTCTAGGAGTGATTAGTGTCATACTCCAACAGCTTATACCTGCCTGAGACTTTTGCATGAGCTCCTCCCTCAGCTCTCCACAGGGCAGTTTTGCTCTTTTTTTCTCTTTGTTCAGGATCTCAGTTTAAATATTACCTTTACAAAGAGGCCTTTGCTGGCTACCAGCAGTCACTCACTGTCACAGCACCCCTATTTTCTGACCTTGTCTTGTTCATTAATCTTATTATTTTTGTTTTTGATTCTCCAACTTGCTCTTCTCCACACCATTTAGAATATAAACTCCTTATTGTATCCCTGGGAGAGTGTCTAGAACTTAGTAGGGACTTAATAGACCTCTTTTGAATGGGTTAATAACGCACATCTTACTATCATACAACACGTACTCCGCTACTTAACCTGTTTCCCCGCAGTAGACTGTTAGCTCCTTGAGGGCATGATGTGTGTCTCACCCTTCTTTGTACCTTCGGCACTTGGCTCACATTAGGCATTAAGTAGATGCTGAATAATTGACTAGAAAAAAGGGTGACTACAGCTACTTGGGAGATAAACTGTAGGGATCTTTAAATGATTGATTGATTGATCTCAACAGGCTGCCTAACCATAATATTATCAATGCCTCAGGCTCATTTTTTTAAATTACCATCCTTAGTAGCTTTTATTTTTAATTTTTTAAATTTTTTTAAAGATTTTATTTATTTGAGAGAGAGAGAGAGAAACAGCATGAGAGGGGAGAGGGTCAGAGGGAGAAGCAGGCTCCCTGCTGAGGAGGGAGCCTGATGCGGGGACTCAATCCCAGGACTTTGGGATCATGACCTGAGCCGAAGGCAGTCACTTAACCAACTGAGCCACCCAGGCACCCCCCTTAGTAGCTTTTATCCTCAATGCTGCTTCATTGTCACAAGGTAGTGACTGCAGCTCCAGCCTTCATCATCTCTATTCCTGATAGGAAGGAGGAGGAAGGGGGATGGGCAGAATGGTGGCTGCTAGCTGAGTAAGTCCCCTCTTAAGGAAGTTTCTCAGAAGCCCCAACAGTTAACTTCTTACATCCCACTCAGTAGGATTTAGTCACATGAGTGGTCACAGCAGAAACTGGGAAATGTGGCTTGTAAAGTGGATACATTGCCTTGTCCAACAAAATTCAGGTACTATTAGTAAAGGAGGAAGGGAAGAATGGACTGTGACAAGCAGCTAGCAGTCTCTGCTACCATATATAATTGAGATCATGTAAAACTGCTAGGCTTCCTGGGCATAGTGTGCTAGGCTGCTCTCATAAGCCTAACACATAACAATAGCATAGTAACTTGTTAGACTGCCCCTAAGACAAAAGTCCAAGAACATCTTTCAAGCAAGGCCTCTCATAGCAGGAATGGCTGCTGAATCGTCTAAGGAATTCCTCATAGTCCCTGTCAATTTAGAGCAGTGCTAGGCCAGTTTCTTTTTCTCTGACTGCCAAAGAAACTCCCCTTCCAGTCCCCGTCCGTCCATACCTTGATGACAGACACTCAGCAGAACCCTCCTTGGCAGGGCTCACTCAGTCCTGGTTTGTTCTCAGTAGCAGCGGAAGCTCATTTACCTGTTCAAGGCTTCAGAAGCACATCCTGGGAATGCTTGTAGTCTTTGTTGATTCCCTTTACGACGAACCTAGAAATCTGGAGCTTGAAGAAAAGGAGTGAGGGGAGGGTGGTCATGAAACAGATAGGTGAGAACACAAGGGACAGACAGAAAACGTGACAATTTAGAATTGCCTCCTCATTCTAGTTCTAGTTTTGAAGGCAAATTATCTGGGAAGATAATTTAGAAAACTGGAAAATTCTATCCACTTCAGGGGGATATTTCTAATTAATATGTGTAAAATATTTTGTAATCATAGAGGAAAGCCCGTATAGCAGATGAAATGTAACAACACACACAAACCCTGTGCACACTCACATGCAAACACACACAGAAACTCTGGGACATCAGGGTCTCCTGATTAAAGAGCACGAGTTTCCTGCCGCATCAGACATTTAAATTAGGGAGTAAACTTTAGTGAAAACTGTAAGATCTCAGTGGTTGTGGAGGGCTATTTTCAGCCTAAGTTAGCTTTTAGCTCAGTACAGTATAATGCATCTAACTATAACCTCAATGCTGTGGGCCCCTTCGGAACAATATAGTCATCATTTGGAACAAGATTTAAATATAAAGCTCTTATGTATTCTTAATACCTTAGATTTATCCCAATAGAAAACTGACAATAGAGTATTTAGCAAAGCAGTTCTTACTAATGCCATAAACAGATAATGAAAGAAATACAGATTTCACTTTTTATATTTCAAGTGTTTCATTAATCTGGGAAAAGTAATCAGAATATCAGATGTTTCAGGAAGCTTTGTTTTAACAAATAGCTTTATTTGTCCCTGTCTGGAGTTAAGAGATATTAAAGAAAATGGTTAGTTTCTTAATATATCATAGCCTTTCTAAAGTGGCATGGAGTTGGATTTTTCTTCTTGGGCAATTCATTTGCATTTGTTGCAAATATTTAAATGTTCCTTAGATACAGTGTCAGTCTAAACTGATAGGAACTATTCCGTAGGGAAGGCCTAAGGTGTTCTTCAACAAAGTGAAGAGGGGAACTGAGGGAGGCTTTTTTCCCTTCTAAATCCAAGACCTGAGTCATTGTGTTTTTAAGATTAAGTGAGTTGAGTGTGAAGACCTTTGCCCCTGGTATGATCAGGATGTTACTTGTTTATTTTAATTAAACATTTGTATTTATTTTCTAATAGAAAGGAAACAACTAGGTATGCATTAAGTAAATTGTCCTCTTGACACTCTGCCAGTGTTCTCAGGGAAACAAGATCAAACAGGATGGCCCTTACAGAAAAAGTTAATCAAGTTGAAATCTTGTTTGTGATATTGATCCCTGGCATTTCTCTCATCTTTTTTGGCCATAAAATAATAATTTAAAAAATATCATTTGTGTTAGGGCCCTCCAGAGAAATAGAGCCAATAGAGTGTGTATGTGTGTGTGTGTATGTATACATACACTTACCTATGTATATACACATACATATAGTAAATATAGTATATAGTAAGAATATACACACACTGCGCAAAAGTATACACAGTATGTATGTATATGAAGATATATGTATATAAGTATGAAGATATATATATGGAGAGAGAGAGATTGAGATTGAAATTGAGAAATTGGATCCATGATTATGAGAGCTGACAAGTCTAAAATCTGTAGGGTAGGCCAGCAGGCTGGAGACCCAGAGTAGACTTAATGTTGCAATCTGCCCGACTTTGAAGGCGGTCAGGAGGCAGAATTCCCTCTTCCTCAGGGACCTCAGTTGTTTTCTCTTAAAGCCTTCAACTGATTAGATGAGGCCCACCCACATTATGGAGGGTAATCTGTTTTACTCGGAATCTCTTGACCTAAGTGTTAATCTCTTCTAAAAATATCTAAAATACCTAAAAATAGCAACATCTAGAGTGGTGTTTCACCAAATATCTGGGTATTGTCGTCTAGTCAAATTGACACATACGACCATTACATAATATAACATAGATCAGCCATATTTTATTTTAAAAAGGTAAAAAAAAAAATTAACCATTACAACAGTAACATCATCATTGTCACCGTGATCATCATCATTATTATCTACTGTGTGCCAGGTACTACTTTAAGTACTTTACACGTATTAACTCACTGGATACTCATCACAGCCACATCAGATACATACTCTTATTATACCCATTTTATAAATGATAGAATTGCAAGGTCAAGTAACATGCCCATAGTTCTATAGCTCATCTAATTTCATTGTATACTTGTCTACTTTGCCTATAAAATTTCCTTGAAGACATGGCTGATACTATTCTTTTTTCTTCTCTGTCCTGGCCCTTCCAACCTGGGCATCACTGATTTTTATGCCTGTCCATCATGAAATACATTGTACTTTTCTCCTCTTTTCTTCCTGAATATAAATAATCATTCTAGAATGTTACATTTTGGGTTTAGGAATGCATCAAATAGTCAAAGATGTCCTGTATTAAAACCTGAGTGTCTGAGGACAGCATTGGCGTGGGATGATGCCACAGATAAATCGAGCTTGGGCTGGTATCTGGACTGAGGTCAGAGAACTCAGGCAATAATTACTGAAAGAGGAAACTTCTTCTTAACGAGGGTCATTAGTACTTTAAGAGTGTTCACCTTTCCAGCAGGTGTGTTCACACTTCACTAGTCCAGTAATTTCTCACTGGGGTCAGCATCTTTAAACCAAATGAATGCAACTTAATCCTTTCTTCCTTCCTAGGGACTTCTGAGTTTGAAGTTGGACTTTGTTCCTGAGTATTGTGTAACTTCTCCTTAGTGTTCTAAAAAAATTAGAAGATGAAGTTACAAGCTCTAAACTGCATAAGCACACAGCCCCAAATGGCATTTCCTCCTGTCTGTGTAGGAATGTATATGGATTTGACAGATAACAAGAATGCTTTTTTTCTGTAATCCTCCTGTAGCTTCATGGACATGTCCCTGAAACTCAGCTGGCTTTCTTGTCCCTGCAGTTCCTGGGTGGTCTGATTAGGGTAAAACCCATCATCAAAGCAGGCCAGGTGCTGACACTCAGCATATGAAGCTGTCAGGAAAAGATCCTCTCGATTTCCTGGGAACTCCTGCCCACACAGCACCACCAGGCCATAACGGCCCCCGGTGCCTCAGGTGAGGGATTAGCCGATGTGGCTAGCACTCACTAATCCTTTTGTACCAGCAAACTCAGATCCTCTAATTAATAGCCAGCTAATACCCAATTCCGTTTCTCCGAGGGCTGTAGTCTCCGAGGGATAGGAGGAAGACACAGAGGGCGGGGGGGACAGAAACAAAAATGAAAGACACGAGCGTGTTGGGTTATATTTACTTTTCCTTTCAGGCATCTTGGAAAATTCTCTCTCTCTCTAGCTCTCATCATGGATATCTACCTACCTACCTACCTATCTACCTTCCTACCTACGTACATACCTACTCACCTACCTATCTAGGCTCCAAGATCAACTAATTAGTGTGGTTGGTTTTCCTCTTCTGATTTTGGTGTTTAAATAATGGAGGGGTTTTGGTTTTGTTTGAATTCACCTCCTTCCATTTCTTCCTTTTGCTTTTGTTGAATGATTTATCATGCAGCTCCTATGATTGAGGATGCATGCCTGGCTTACTTACCCAGAAGCGTGTTTCTGTGCAGTTGCATTGCGTCAAGTAGATGTTCTCAGTTCCTCCTTGCATGTTGGTCACTTCTCCCCTAACACTCGTAAGTGGAATGAAAAATATTGGTGTTTTCAAATTGTGGTGTATTCAGAATAGAAAAGTGGTGTTAGAATTTTAGGACAAACCATAGGCATTTGGATGTGGGACTATTTGTAGAGTCCTAGAAATATTCATGATGTGGCTAAGGTGTCAGGAAGTTCTCTGCTGTTATATGGAACATAAGATCGTCACACTCATCCTTGGCGGATGGCCTGCCAGCTCTGGGAATGTTTGAGCCTTTCAGTCTCTTTCTTTCTAAATTGTACCCACTAGTGTAGTGAGAATATGTCTTCTCAGTAAGGCTCATGGTCCTTTATTATCCTGAATACTTTATTGTTTTAAAGAGGTCCCATAAAGACCATAGTTTTTTCTGCCCCCCCCCCCATTTGAATTATAAATTGCTCAATAACTATTTGTACAGTGAGTGAATGAACGATGACCACAGATAACCTGTCTGGCTAAGTATAGTAAGAAGTTCTTCAGAAAGGAAATCAGCCAGTGCCCAATATGCAAAGGTCTGGGGTAACAGATAATTTCACGTCACTGTGGCAGTTTATTGGTGGTGACTGTCCATGTGAACACCGTGTCAAGAGGGACTCCAAGGTGTCTCCATGGCTGAGGATAAAAGAAGGCCATACATACCAGAGGTGACAGTGGACATTGGCCATCCCCTTGCTAAGGCTAAACATTAGGTGACCTCCTTTTTTCAAACATAAAAGGTGCTGGAGTGTTAAGAGGCATGTAAAGACACTCCCTTCATCCCCTCCTGAATCTAGAACTAATTAGGAAATAAGACCCAGAGACAGTCAAATGTGTGTCAAAATCTCAGCTGGTCAAGTGGATTACAGAAGGTGGTCCTCAATCTGTGTTTCTTAAACATTCCAGTCCCAGTGGTCTTGGGAAATGCTGGACACCTGCAGCTTCTCTGGGACAGGCAGGGCCTGCCTTGCTAAGCTCTCTGCATGGCAGGAGAGCAGAAAAAATATAATGACATTTTATGGTGACAGAACGCTAACTACGCTTACAGTGGTGAGCACAGTCTAAGGTAGAGAATTGTCGAATCCATATGTTGTACACCTGAAACTAATATAACATTCCAAGTACAGTATGTCAGCTGTACTTCAATAAATTAAAAAATGCACCATTGTCATAGAACGAGTCAAAACATCAGACTGACCGAGGTTCGTTGATCCTTCTCCCTCAGGCAGTGGTAGGAAAAGGCCCTCCTGACCGGGGAGGGAGTCTTTTTTTTTTTTTTTTTTTTTAAATTTTATTTATTTGAGAGAGAGAGAATGAGAGACAGAGAGCATGAGAGGGGGGAGGGTTAGAGGGAGAAGCAGGCTCCCTGCTGAGCAGGGAGCCCGATGCGGGACTCGATTCCGGGACTCCAGGATCATGACCTGAGCCGAAGGCAGTCGCTTAACCAACTGAGCCACCCAGGCGCCCCCGGGGAGGGAGTCTTGAGGGTGCAGGCTACGTGAGGTTGGAAGTGCTCCTTCCCAACTGGCCCCTTCTCAGGAATGGAGTGCAAGCTTCTTCCCTTCTGGGGCAGATGAGAAGAGGGAATAGTATCACAGTAAACAGTTATATGTAAACATCTATTCTAACACAAGTTGTCTAGAAAGTCCGCCTGGATCTGGCTTTTTGTTCTGTCTAGGTTCATTGCAGCCCTGACTGTTGGATTAAGCCCCATATACCATCCCTTTGCCCCATCCCCAGGGTGGAAGTCTGCAGAACATCCTTCTCTGTCCTTACCCTGTGCCTCTACTCCCTGAGGGCTGATTTGCTTTGATTGTCTTTAGCTGCCTGTGAAGCACTTAAGGACACATACACAGCACCTTTGTGGCCCTGTAGGCCCCTATGTTGTTTTAGGGAATTGCCTTTGTAGTTCTTTATATGCTGGGTCACAGAGGAGTCTTCTCAGAAACTTTTGACATTCAGAACTTAATGAAAACTCACATAAAATATTCACCTTCTAGACCTGAAAAAGCCCAGTTGATAGGTTAGTGTCAAATGTCAAACCATGGAACTAAAAGAGACCCCACACTTAATCCAGATAGCACTATCTTGATCACCGTTGAGGATATGTGGGGGCTGTGGTGGAGAGAAGCTTCAGGAGTCCAACTTTTAATGGGGAGACTTGGGGCGAGGGTTCTGTTCTTCACTCACTGTCTTCTATACAGGGTCCCTTTCAGTTCCTCGTGTTGTTGTTCTAAACTCATCCGCACCAGAGATGCTGGTGCTACCTCCCCAGGCTGGGAGCGCACGGTGGCTGTTTATGCCGAGGCAGTCACAGGACCCAGGGAAGATCGTACTGCTGAGCCGGCGTTGACACTAGAGCTGAAGCCTGCTTCCCTCCTGGGACTGCCCTATTGTTAAATACCTCCAGCCATCTTTAGTTATCTGTTCCACCAGCTATCAGGTCTCGTGTTTGAGAGTCTTCCAGATGTTTAACCTAAATACCACCACCTCTAGTTGAAACTTCTTACTTTCTTGACAGGTCCTCAAAGGAACTTTTTCCAACTCATCTCAAGCCTTTAATATTCAGAATGTTGCATTTTTCTGAAAAAGATCTCAGGTGAAATGCATCACTAGTTGTATAGAGCTCAGAATTTCTGTACCCCTTCTTCATTCCATTATGCTCCTTTCTGGAAAGATGAATCTCTTTTAATTATGAACATACATATATTTATTATCTGACAAGCAAATCTAGTTTGCCTTTCTATGAAATTACTTCATTGCAATGCAACTTCTAGGAGCTTATTTAACATCAATTAAAAAACTCCACATTATTGAAACTGTGCATTATGATCAGGAATAGAACAAGAAGATCTATGGAGCACTGTGGAAAAGTTAATTGGAAAATATGATTAACTGAGAAATCCACAGGGTCCTATGGAAAATGCTGACCTTGCTGCCTTTTAAACTCTAGGAAATACATTCTCTGATCCTAAGACCATGAACTAACACTGAAGAGCATTTTGTACCTGTCAGACACAGATTAATGCAAGATGTAGTCCCTGCCCACCTAGTTCCTACAGCGTAGCTGGGCAGATAGGCAGTTTGTAAGGTGACACAGGGTTCCAGTACAGTACTGTCCCCAAGCAAGGAGAGTCAGCAGGATTTGCCAGTGGGGCTGTGGGAGAGGCCACTGACACAGGGGACAGCTGTAGACTAGAATATTTCTCCTTGGTAGTTCTTACTTACCCCACATAACTAGAGGGTGCTCTCCTTCCAAATCTTGGGATTTTTTTTAATCAGCATAAAATCTGGAATGAAGATAAATATCTTCTGAAATGCTCTTGCTCCATGCGAAAAGTAAGCAGAGTGAGCTGTTTCATCTGTACACTGGTTGTAGTGCTAAATTAGGGAAGATTAAATGAACCTCATCTCCATAGTCATCAAGACTGTGCTATTGAACATCTTGTTCTTTGTAGTCCCCATGGACTGAAGAGAGCACATGCTAAACCTTGTAATACAAATTATTTACACTTATGTTTATATAAATGAAACAACAACAAAATTATCACAGTGATAACGACTAACAGTGATTTGAAGTACTCACTGAAATGAAAAAAGAAAGAACCCACCGGTGCTCTTCTAACACCTCAACTCCTCCTCAGAGCTGGAGTCCTTCTCAGTTTGTACCCAGATCCACTCTGTTTCTTGACCATACAGATCCCTGAAAAAGGAACTATACATTTGGCTTCTCTTGGTGGCCAGAGACCGAGGGCAGCATGTAGCTTGCTATTCTTAACATCTCAGCAAGTGCTGTGAGCTCATCAACTAGTCAATGGATATTACGCTTAGGTCCTGACTCATCATACCCAGACATAAACCAACCAAAAATAACAGGAGGGGAGTATGCCATTATTTTTATTTTATCATGGTGTTGATTTTGTTATAAAGTAAACCGATCCTGGGCTCATGATAATCTATGCTTATTCCGTGTCTTAAAACTGTGAACCTTCTGTGATGTGAAGTTTATAAAAGCAAAGATTCACTCTGCGACTTTAAACCCTCTTCCATATGAATTTCAATTCTAAATCTTAAACTAGTGGTTGTGGAACTTTAGTATTGTAAAAGCTTAGGCAAGTTACTAAATCACCCCCAGATGTGCTGTGGGAGCCATTATAAATGGACAGCTCTCAAGTCTCATTAAAGTCTCATAGAAATGGAACATGTCCTTGAGAACCATAGATTGGAAAGTACATATATTTGAGCTTGTGTTTTGGGGCTAACTTCCTGCGTCCCAGTGGTAAGCTTAACCTGTCAATGGCTAATGCTTTAAAGAAATATAAAAGCCCTTAGGCTGGTCACCCCTGTCTCGTGGATTTGCATGGCAGGTACACGCATTAATCAATGCTTTTGAACCCCAGTCACAGATTGCCTTTGATCAGAAGCCTGGTTTGTCCCAGCGTGCAAAAATGTAGGAGTTAAGTGAAAGAGAGAGAAAGAGAGAGGGAGGGATGGGTGGAGAGGAGAGTGGCCTATCTCACCTACCCAACAATTTTCTTCTCCCTTCTCAAAGCCAGTTCCTGGCACATTCAGATGACCACATGGTATCCATGGCTGGGGTCAGGGCTTAGTCTGCACTCTGTGACAGAGGGGACCAGCCTGCAGGGGCCACACTGAAGACCCGGCTGGCAGTGCTGTGTCCCTACGTCCCTGCACCATTGCCAGGCTCTTCCTGGGGACCAGCTACTTGCTTAGTTCTGCTTGTCCATCTTGTTAGATTGCAATCCTCAGAAAAAGAAGTATGACTTTTTATTTTACTTTCCATATATAAACCATTCTCTTATCATTTCTTGGTGGGAAGGCATAGGGTCTGGGTAAACCAGGCTTATCCTCTCGACCTCACCTGTGCACTGAACACTCCCTTAGCCTAGAGTCAACAGTTTCTTAAAGTTTAGATAGACACTAGTGTGCAGGTCTGTGGCAATCTCTAGATTGCTCTAGATCCAGAAAATGCTTTATTTTAATATCCTGGGATTTTCTGCTTTCCTGAATTTGAAACATACAAAGAAGTCAGATGTGTATTGAAATAAAATAAAAATTCTAAATGCATGATAATGAATTTACCCCTGGTTCTCCTTCACTGCACATGTCAAACTATATTTTAAAATGATGCTCATTTTCAGATATTTGTTGGCATCCCAGCCTTTTCATTTGTTTGGAAATGCTATTTTCAAGCTATTTTGGTTGTAAAATGTTATACTCAAAACATATTTATTTTAACATTTTTGAATTTCTTTTTATGTTATTATAGTATGAACTTAAGTAAAGGCAATGCAATGTGATGTCAGAAAATGCTTTGTTCCAAGAGAGCATTTTTCTGCAAAAAGGTGGTTTTTTAGTAAGGTGGTTTTTTTCAGATGATTCATATGAGAAGTCCTAGGGAAAGAGAAACCAGATTTATTTTTAAAAAAATAACTGAGGTCAACATAAAATTAACATGAAGCTATACTGAAGGAGGTAGGTGGTCAGACTTCATGATGAAATGAAGGAATATATCCTTTTTTCTTCTTGAATGGAGTTGATTCATGGACTTAATTTTTATTACATAACCTAATTGTTTGTGAGTTTTCTCATACTTAGTAAAGTTTTTACTGACATTTACCCATGCCGTTTCTTAAATCATAGCCTGAAATGTACTAAACTGGTCTAAAATATTTTTTTTGTGCTTTTGTAGAAAGTGACTTTTAATATACAGCATCTAATCCAAGTCCCAAAAGTTTGGTTTCTGTGGCATGTCTATGATTTGTATGTAGACACTGCTGTACAACGTATTTTGTGACCAGAGTTCTTACAGTTAGAGGCTGTGGCAACTCCCAAGAGAGTTGATCTGAATAGACTCCACATTAATTTGACAGGTTCCTTAGAGCCGGGATGATGCAGTTCTTTGCTCAAATGAATTGAGGTTGGGGCCATCACAAACCACAGCGGTGGTATTGACTTACCCAGTGAATCGCCAAGGCCTGCCTGTGGAATTGTAACTCGTTTTCTAGCTTCTGTCTGTGTTTCCAATTGAAGAATGAGTAGGACTGGCCTTATTTACCTGAAGTGATATGGTAAAAAGAGTAACCCAACTTAGTTTATGCAGATACAATTACTCAGCTTTTGAAGGAAGATTCTTTTATCAGTGGTAGCTTTCAAGTTCCACCTGATACTGGCAAACAGAGTCCAGCTTGTTCTCGTTATATAAATATAATTAGGTGAGTATGTTCTGTGAGGATGACCTATAAATAAATATCAGCCTCCACTTGCAAATATTTGTAGGACAAAGAGCCTTTGGAAACTCATATTCAAGGATGGATCCCTGACTTCATGTCGTGCATATTAAAAAAACTTACATAATGCTATTTAGCTACATTCTGGGGTTTTCTTGAAGTTATTTAGCCTTAAACTTTAATTTTCTTTCCCATATTAGTACATCTGTCCGACAATAGCTTTGTGGGCTCTGAAGCATGAAATAGCCTCCCACGTGCTCTGTGGTTTCTCAGTATACATTCATGGTTCTCTGATTAGGACACTTTAGTATTTTTAAGGTTTAGAGCTCTGGAGAGGTGCTGGGGCTGGATTGCTTCTGGCTCATTTGTAGACCTTTGGAAAATTGTTTAATTACTCATCTCCTTCTAGCTTTTGACTTCTAAGTAAGCATTGCCTTGCACAAGTAGGGGCATGATGAAAAGTTGAGAGATGACAGATGCAGCTTTCACCTCCTTTCCTTCAAGGAGACAAGGGTCCACTCTCAAGAGAATTCCAGTATCACCTTGCACATCAGCTTATGCCCTGAGCCTGTGTGAGACCACGGGAGCTGCTAGGAGACTTAGCAGAAATTAGCCAGGATTAGCATATGGGCTGTGATGCTTTTGTTTAGATTACTTGGAGATGTACATTTGTGGGCATCATTCTGATTGGTTTGACTTCAGAAATTTCATTTTTAATTGTTGATTTATTAATATATGCAGAGGAAAGAAATCAGGTCCCTGGAAAGAGATCGATTGGAAGCATTGTTAAGTGTGTGTGGTGTTTTTGAAGCAAGTTGTTGAGTAATAAGAGCATAGATCATTTTTGATCCCCTGCAGCCCTGCAGATGCATCAGGCTTGCCCCCAGGTCCTGTGTGTTTGAAGCACTTTGTACATCCAGTGGAGCCATTAGATTTAAAGTTGGGGTATGAGATAAAAACTGCACTTAATCAAAACTGTCCTTGAGATGCCCTAAATCTCCCACAAAGAACAGTTGATACCTGTTCTAATGTATCCAGTCCTCTATCTGTTTATGTATAAATTAATAATGTGTGAAGTGGGTGGTTTGGCTTTAGGGATTTTGCTGTATGAAAACATATGTATCTTTAAATAATAGAATGAGCTCAGAGTAGGAGAATGAGAAGCATTGAGAACTCGCACCTGAACGTGGAGCAGCAGGTCTCCGGTTCTGGCTGCAGATGCACTTGGGCTTATGTGCCTCTTACAGAGAGAGGCAGTTGGACTCAGTCGTGCCATTTCATTTTCTTTTGTGCTCTTATACCCAGGTGTCCGCACTTTGCTGTCTTACTCTCACTAGCTGTGTTTCTTCTCCAGGCATACATACTGGGAATCTGGTCTTGTGCTGATTGGTTTCTGTTATGACCATCACCCCATGGCAGGTTGCTCCATGAGGCCTGAGGACTGTGAATCATTGATTCTTGCATCCTCAACTCCTCACACAGTTGAATTGGGGCTCAATAAATATTTACCAAATGTATGAATGACAACTTCATTTTTCTCTGAGCAGCCCCTGCAGATATATTATTTTCATGTTGTCTTCATTTTTATTTTATTTTATTTTGTTTTAGTTTAGTTTAATTCCAGTATAGTTAACATGCAGTGTTATATTAGTTTCGGGTGTACAGTGTAGTGATTCATTTCCATACATTATCCAGCCTTGGTGGATATGCATTAAATGGCTGCATGGTTGCCTATAGCATAAAAGGGATATTATCAGTTCCTGATCCATAGTTGTGAGACCTTGGTTTATCCCCTCATAATAAAGCAGCTCCCTGGGAATGGAAGCTCAGCTTATGGGCCTTGGGATGAAGTATGTGTTTACTGTGTGTCTTCTGTGTGTGAAGCTGATGTCAGGGTCTGAGGTTTCCAGTCCTGGTCTGTGTGTTTCCTTCACCCTGCCCTCCTTCACCTGTGCTTGGCCTCTGAACTGCTCAGTCTGCCAGGACAGCCTCACACGTGGCAGGGACTAGGCCCCTGGAGAAGCACAGAAAGGAAGGCTGAAGGTAGTGGGAGGCTGAGATTTCAGCATGCTGTCTTTCTTCATTTTTTGGTTGTCTTTTCATCTGCCCAAGACTAAATGTAGGGCATCCATTCTGTAAACTTGGATTGAGTACTGACTATGTACCAGGTGCTATGCTCTCTGCCGAGAACACAATATATTAATATGTGGTCCTTGACCTCAAGGAGATCGAAAGCAACAGACGTAAATTCCTACCTCATGTTCTGGGCTAGTGAGAATCACTCCTTGGAATGGCTTGTGTTTACCTATATTCATAAACATATTTTGTAGGAAAATATTATTATTGAGCTTGAAAAAAAATAGAGATTGGTCATCTGTGCCAAGCCTGAAGTAAATTTGTCTGAATCGGTATGAGCACAAAAGGAAAGAGAATCTGTAATAACAATAATATTACTAATAAAAACCTTAGTCATTTGCCTTTGATGTTGTAGTTCTAAAATAGAAATTCCCTTTTGGAGTATGTGGATGTAGGAAAATTAAGTTGATGAAGTAGCATTTTGGGTTTTATGTGTCAGTTTAATAGTTTCTAAATCTGAAACATAGCATGTGATAGAGTGACCTCTTGATGTTGCTATTTTTGCCAGATTAATGTTGAATTGATAACAATAAGCAAAGGTAAAGTGAAGTTTGAGTTTGTTACATAATATGGCAGACTGAGGGATGGTGATAGTAATTAAAGGAGGATATTCACTCCACCTTCCTGTGAATGACAGTCTTCTTATGTATTCCAAACTTAAATGAAAAGGCCAGGAATTCAGCTATTATTTAGTGAGCACTGACATCATTAGACATAAACTCTAGATCATAGCAGGATCAAATAAGAGCTATAATAGAGATGTAAGTTGTGATGTGAGTAGGAAGGTTGATTTCTTTGGGAACTCTAGGGAAGCAACTCAAAGGAAATGATACCCACGTAGAACCTTGAAGAATATGTAAGATTTGTGCTAGCTGAAGGGGGAAGAATTGCATTGTTGTCTGTGTGTGTGTGTTGTGTGTGTATGTGTTTTCCTTCCAAAAATCTTAAGTCGCTGAGGCATGTCTTAGGGGGAAAAAGAAACTTCCTCAATCCCGCTCCAATGTAGGGCACAAAAGTTTGTTCAGTGGTACTTGTTAGAGGAAGGACAGGATAGGGAAGCTCAAGGGAAAAATGTTACAACAAACCTACAGAGAATAGCTTGAATTGGGTACGTATCTGATCGTTTCCTTTTGAAGGTCATATCTAGCAAGGTGATTCATAGATAAGTTCACTCTCTACGTTAAGCTATCTGCTGTAATTCTCTCTTGCTCATTCTATAGTCCGAAAGCAGAGATGTTTCTTAAAGCAGGACTTGCTTACCCTTTATATGTAGCTGTTAATGATTTTATTCTTTACCTTGGTTTAATTGTAACTGTAAGAAGTGCAGCATTAAAAGTGAATTCTGTGGTGTGATTTTATAGAGGCAAAAAACACATTTAATATGCTTAGTACATGCATACTGGGGTTCTCCCTCCACATACACACATACTTTTTTTAAAGCTACACAAATCTCAGAAACGAAGGATGCAGAAATTTCCTATCTTGGGAATATTTTTCCCAAAGCAAAATTGAGTTTTTATTGCAAAACAACTATGGAACAGGTCCTTTAAAATATCTGATTCAATGATTTACACAGTCAGCATTGTAGATACGCTCATATGCCATAGAACAACTATTGTCACTATGTGCTTTATCTCTTTTGAATGAATTCATTGGACCTCACTTTCCACCCAACTACAAAGATCCTAGTCATCTTTAAATGTTCCTTTTGCAAAAATACAAATTAACTTCTAAGTTTATAGAACTTGTAATTGCGGCTCTTGAGAATACTTGGGTAGAATGTGAAATAAAGTACTTGCTGATTCTTAAGCCCAAAGCATATTTCTTTCCTGATATAACATATGCTTTTTCACATTGAAAGCTTATATCTAGAAATTGGCAATCTGTACTCTGGTAAGCATCACAAATGTTCAGACCAAAGTCCTTATCAACACTTTGTACGCACAATCCCATAACTCCCTAAGGAGCCATTTAACTTTGAGCAACTTGGCATTTGGTTCGAAGAGATGGCAACTGTGAGAAGATCCTGGTAGATCGAGATTAAACAGAGGCCCAATTTTGTCTTTTCTTCAGATTTCCCCTATATTATTCTACCGAAAATGGAGCTAGGTTACTGTCATGCTTCCTGTGGGGTGAAGAAAAGTTTGCTTAAAACATACGGTATTTGGCATGGTGGTTTAAAACTCTTCCAAGGGAGGAGTGATGGTGGAACTCTGTTCTTTTTTAAAGTTTATAAAACGTGAAACATTTATGAGGTTGATGCTCTGGATGGGTGTGTTGGGAGTGAATAGCACATGCATGAATATACTATATTACATTTGAGAAGTATTTCAGGGACACCTGGCAGAACAGTAGCTCCCTAGCTGAAAGCTCCAACAGGCTAGGCTAAAAAAATATTTACCACCATTCCATGAGAAGTGGCCAAAGGACTGGAACTATGAAAAAGGCTTCTTTCAGCCCCATAGGTAGGAAAGACTCTAGGCATAAAGGAAAAAAAACATGTTAACTCAAGAACTTATAATGGTTCTTAATTCTTAGGAGCTGTGTTACCTTTTTCTTAATTGAGGTATAATTTGCATGCAGTGGAATGTTCAGTTACTAAATGTACCTTTCAATCAGTTATGATAAATGCAGAGGCTAAAGGCATCATCCCCATGCCCCCTTCCAGTCAGTTTCCCCAGCCTCGAGAAGCAAGCCTTGATCTTATTTTACCCATTCTAGAATTTTGTAGAAATGGGATCATACAGTATGTACTTTTAATTTCTGGCTTTTTTTCTCAACATAATATTTTTGAGATTCATTGATATTATTGCATGCATCAGTGGTTCCTTTCCCCCCCCCCCAATTGTTGGGTAGTAATCCACTATATGAATGTATCACAGTAGGTCGATCCTTTGGTGGAAATCTAGGCTATTTGTAGGTCTGGGTTATTATGAATTAAACAGCTATGGACTTGTAATACAGAACTTTTTGTAGACCTATGGTTTGACTTCTCTTGTATCAATATCTAGGAGTGGAATTGGTAGGCTCTAGAGTAGATTGTGTTTAACTTTAAGAAACTGCAAGAGATTTCCAAAGCGATCGTACCGTTTTATACTTGACCAACAATACTGAAGAATTTTGGTATTGTACATCCTCCTCATTTGGTGGTGTAGTCTTTCATTTAATCATTTTAGTAGGTGACTGTTGGTATCTCATTGTGGCTTTAATTGGCATTCCCCGAATGGAAATGATATCGAACACTTTTCCATGTGCTTATTGGCAGTTTGCTTAAATGTTCATTTGTGAAGTGGCTCTATTCAAGTCTTTAGCCTCTTTTATTGTGCTGTTATTGTTGTTTATTAGGTACCGGAGTGCTTGTTACATACTAGATAGAAGTCACTTCTTAGATTGCATTGCAGATTTTTCCTCCCATTCTGTGGCTTACTTGTTTATTCTATTGATGGTACTTTTTGATGCACATTTTTAATTGTGATGAAATCCAAGTTATTTATCATTTTTGTTCTTTTACATTTATTCCTTTCTAAGAAAAATTTCTACTCTGAGAAATCTTTGCCCACTTCACCTTCATGAATATATTATTCTACACTTTGTTCTAATAGCATTTTAAAACCTTTTTACTTTGAAGTGATTTTAGATTTATAGAAAATTTGCAAAGATGGTGTATCAAGTGCCTATATACCCTTCACCCAGCTACCCCTAATGTTAACATCTTCCATGTCCATTGTACAATTCTCAAAGCTAAGAAATTAATATCAGTACAGTATATGTACAGTATATGAAGTATAAACTCTGTTCAGATTTCACCAGTTTCACCCTTAATGTCTTTGTCCAAGATCCAATCCAGGATACTACATTGCCTTTAGTTGTCATGACTCCTTAATGTTCTCTGGTCTCTGATAGTTCCTCAGCCTTTACTTGTCTTTTATGACCTTGACACTTTTGAAGACTACTCCAGGGGTTTTGTAGCGTATCCTTCAATTTGGTGTGCCTGACATTTTCTTCATTAGACAGATTATGGTTTACTGGGAAGAATGAAAGGTAACAGAGATGGTGTATTCTTTTCATCATTTCTAGTAACTTGTTTGTTGTAGCTTTTATGTTGGGTCCATGATTGTCTCCCATTTTAATTTTATGCCTTTTCTTTTAGGAAAGCCTGCTGGGATTTTGACTGGAATTGTATTGAATCTCTTGATCAGTTTGGGGAGAATTGACTTCTTAACAATAATTGAGTTTTTCAATTCGTGCATTTGTAATATGTCTTTCTACTTATTTAGATCTTCTTTAGTTTCTCTCAGCCATGTTTTAGAATTTTTAGTATAAAGATCTTACATGATGGGGCATCTGGGTGGCTCAGATGGTTAAGTGTCTGCCTTTGGCTCAGGTCATGATCCTGGGGTCCTGGGATTGAGCCCTGAGTTGGGTTCCCTGCTCAGTAGAGAGCCTACTTCTTCCTCTCCCTTTGCCCCTCCCCTGCTTGTGCTCTCTCACGCTCTCTCTCTCTCTCTCATGCTGTCTCTTGAATAAATAAATAAAATCTTTAAAAAAAAGATCTTACATGACTTTTGTTAAATTTATTCCCAAGTATTTGATATTTTTCATACTTGTATAAATGGTATTTTTAGGCTTTTTATTGCTAATACATTGACTTCATATCCTGCAGCATTGCTGAATTCATTTATCAGATCTAGTAGTTCTCTTGTAGATTTATTCTGACTTTTTATATGAACATAACATGTCAGCACTGAATAAGGGGAGTTTTGCTGCTTCTTTTCAGTCTATATGCCTTCTGTTTCTCTTGCTTATCTGATTGCTCTGGCTAGGATCTTCAGTAAAATGTTGAATAGAGGTGGTAAGAGTATACATTATACATTTTTCTCTTGTTCCCAACCTTAGTGAGAAACTATAGACTTTTCATTTTTCGATGTCCATTATAGGCTGAGGAAGTTATTTTCTATTCCTAGTTTACTGAAAGATTTTTGCATAAATGGGTTATGTATTTAACATAAATGGATGTGCCAGATGCTTTCTCTGCATCTGCTGAAGTGATCATATAAATCCCCCCCCATGTGTTAATATAACCAACTATATTAATTTATTTCCAACCATTAATTCTGGGAATAAGCTCTACTTGATTATGGTATATTATCCTCTTTATATACTTCTAGGTAATTTAATAATATTTTGTTAAAGGTCTTTTTTTTTTACATTGCTGTTCATGAGGGATTTTGGTCTGTAACTTTCTTTTCTCATAATGTGGTTGGTTTTGATACCAGGATTATAATGACTTCACAGGATGAGTTGGGAAGTATTCTCTCCTTTGTCTTATAAAAGATTGTGTATGATTGATATTATCTCTTTTATTAATTCTTGGAAGAGTTTAACAGTGGATACATTTTGTCCTGGAGTTTTCTTTTAGAAAATTGTTTAATTACAAATTTAATTTCCTTAACAGTTATAGAGTTCTGTAGATTTTCTATCTCTTCTTGTGTCAGTTTTGGTAAGTTATGTTTTTACATTGTCAAATTTATTGGCATAAAATTGTTTATAATATCCCCTCACTATGCTTTTAATTTTTGTACAATCTATAGTATGTCCATTGTTTTATTCTTAAGATTGATCATTTCTGTTTTCTTTCTTTCTTTTTTTTTTTTTCCAAAATCTTGATTGGTATTTCTAGGTGGTTATCAATTTTATCAATCTTTTTAAAGAAGCAACTTTTGGCCTTGTTGATTTTTTTCTGTTTGTCAGTTTTCTGTTTCATTAATTTTTATTATTTTCTGTATTCTACTTACTTTGGGTTTAATTTGGGGAATTCTATTACTTTTAACATTTGCCTTAAAGGAATTACTATTAGTAAGGGGAAAAAAGATTAATTAGTATGAAATCTTTTAAAATAAGGAATAATTGTTTTATAGAATATTGTAGGTATATTGAACTTGATACTAGTTTTCAAATATGAGTAAAGTTTCCCTGTTAGATCTAAAATGATCTGAACAGGCATAGCTGCTCTGGTCTTGGTAGCAACTGTCCAGGGGATTGGCTTATTTTGTAGAAGGAACCATCCCATATTCTACAACCCATTCTAGAATTGGCAAAGGAATGCCTCCTGAAAGGTGTATGTAGGAGCGCATATTAACAGATCTTCTTCACACAATTAAATTCATTCAAAACATGAAAATTATACATCTAGTTTTAATTGATGTGTTCAACTGTGGACACTGAGGTGAGAAATATGGTAATATACTTAAGAGATAAACATTAATAGTTTTATGCTCTTGGATCTTCCATAAAAGAATTAGGTGCCCCAAATGTTTTTCATCCATGTCCTTAATGGGGGAAAACATTACAGTGCAGGGAAATGGTTCTTTACAGCTACTGGGAATTAATGAGTGCTGTCTATATTCATAAAAACCAGACAGTAACCTAATGTATATCATAAAGCAATAACAATAATGATTAGGATTAATAGCACCTCTGGCTTTCCAAACCAGGAGACCCAGGCATTTTCATGCCCTATATGAAAATCGCCTTTTCTGTGGTGCCACTGGGGAATTTAGTGGTTTTGTGTAAAAGTGGTTTTAGATGACAAAGTAGGACTTCAGGTATCCAAGTTCAGTCTTCATACTAAACTTTTTCTACCGAATTCAGTATTTTTATTGCTGGGTTTTTTTTTATTATAACCTTTGAAAATAAGACTTAAGTATATGTAAAGTTTGTCACTGGAAGCTGCTTCTATTAGGTTTTGGTTTTAAGTAATACTTGTACTTATCCTTCATACTGCACTTAAATACCACCCTAATGAGGTAGCCTGTAGGTTAGCACTTCCTATGGCAGTCATGTAATGCTTATTTGTGTTATGTCTGTCCATATCACCTCATAAATATTTGTTGTTAGAATGAATGACTGCAACAACCAAAGTTGGAGCAATTAATATTACCAACACTGGTGCCAGAACAGATGCTTTTCTGATAGTGGCACCATTTTTGTGGAAGGCAGGAGTGGAACACTGTCTATGTATGGTCAGTAATTCTGACCCCCAGAGTGTCTAAAGAATGCGGAGTGGGGGTCAGGGTGATGTTCATTAGTAGATTTTTAAGGACATGAAATGTGATGTAGAAGTAGTCTAATTTAAATTATTCCAAATTATTTTATTTTATTTTATTTTTTTAAGATTTTATTTATTTATTTGAAGAGAGAGACACAGCGAGAGAGGAAACACAAGCAGGGGGAGTGGCAGAGGGAGAAGCAGGCTTCCCGCTGAGCAGGGAGCCCGATGTGGGGCTCGATTCCAGGACCCTGGGATCACGACCTGAGCCGAAGGCAGACGCTTAACGACTGAGCCACCCAGGCGCCCCTATTCCAAATTATTTTAAACACCCAAGATATTTCCAGGGTGTTTCAGGCTTTGGATTGATTGCCTTTTTCTCATTGTCTCCAAAGCAAGATGATGGTGTTTCAAGAAAACTTTTCTTTATGACTTCTGAGTTATCAGGTTCATAATCAAAAGCAATGTAATGGGCAAGCCAGAAAAAAAAAAACAAAAAACACCTATATTTTGTTTTGTAACTGCAACCAGAATATATTTTTCAGATAATAGGAGACAATTGCTTGGTTGAAGGAATAGTAAATTATTTATTCCCTTTAGAAAACTACACTGAAAGAGAAAAGCTGGGTTTTTTTTTTTCTTTCCCCCTTTTTGGTATCAGAATTGATTGTGCACTAACATTATTACTATTCAGTCCTATAAAAATTTGTTAGGATTTTTTCCTTCTCCTAAGGTTTTTATTTCTGTAATATTTTCATATAATGGCCAAGTAATAAATATTCAACAGAATTTTTTTCATGCTTTTTGTGGAGCACATAATGCAGTTTTCTTGTTAAATAGCGAACTACTTTCATCATTTACTTTTCTTACTAGGTTATGTTGTATCTTGTGCAGATATTTATATGGGTTGCTACAGAATTCTGACTTCTATTAATGAGCTAGATACTGCTATCACATATGATCAGAGTAACATAAATTCTGATGCTTTTAGGTCATTTTTTATCAGAAAATCTGACAGCCTGTTTAGTAATCTATCATATGATCACTAAATTATTGTAATTATATGGTATGGTATATGATTATATGATAATCTCTTTAAGGGATGCAGGAAAAATAATACATGAATCCTTCTCCTGAAGAGCTTAGAGTCTAGCCGAAAGAGACAAGGCTAGCACACAGGAAACAAGGATTGAACGCTAACAGGAGAGGATATAATTGTGCATCCCTAGTTATAAGTGTTTAGAATAGAGAGAGGTGATTGTCAGTATTCAGAGTTTCTTCTATTTGCCTGTCCCAGATCCCACTCTCACCTGTTCTCCCAGCTGCTTAGTGCCAGGGAAGTGCCTGTAAGAACTGTATCAGTCTTTCCTGCCCTCTGGCTTCTGGTTGAGCTAAGAAACAGGATGTAGCATGAACAAGAGCAAAGATACACAGAAGTGCAAATCTTCTAGAGATTTCTGGTCTTACCTAAGTGGCATTAAGTGTCAGGTCCTGGGCTTGCAAGGCCACCCTGAAATGAAGATTTGGGGTGACCAGAATTGATGACCTGGAGATGTTGCTGTCCCTGAAGAGGTAGCTCATAATTCTGTTCAGGATTGTTGCCAGGATATGTTTCCTAGGGGCATGATTGGAGAATGTGATCTCCAAGGACCAGGGTGTCCCTAGCTTCCTCCAAGTGCGTGTTTGCATGCTTAGTGCATCCTGCAGGCTCTTGGAAAATCTTACTCTGGGCTTGTTACAAAAGCACGGACTCTTTTAGGTCTCTTCCATGTCTGCAAATCTTTCTCTCCTTGTCTCTATCTCTCATTCTAAGTTTATTTTTTAATGGACATTAGATACTTGCTGTGTGCCAATCCTGTTTTAGGTGCTGGAAATATGGAAGCAACAAGGAATACAGAGCTCCTTACCTCTAGGGTTTATATTCTAATGAAGGAGAATATAATATGCATGACTACACAAAGAAATTATAGGATTTCAGAGAATAGTAAGTGCTGTGTAAAAACAAAGTGAGGGGATAGAGTGATGAGCTAAGAATGAAGGGAGGAATTGTTGATGGGGTGGTTAAAGAAAACTTTTGAAGAGGTAACATTGCAGCAGAGATGTAAATGCAGGGGATTGGGACAAGGGAAGAGTGTCCTATGCAGAGAACTTCTCTTTTAAACTAAACTTTAGTTTAGGGCAACCCAACTTTGCAGTGCTGAATATAGGGTTGTCATTGTTGTGTTTTTCCAGTTTTATCACCACAAGCTGTATTAGTATTTTAAGATGAACTTGTGAAAAGATCCTTTTTAACTTGAAAAAAACATTGAAATACTGAGAAGCACATAGAATAACACAATAAACACCAGGGTATATGCTGTCCAGAAATAGCTAATTTATTTTAGTTACTTTTTTATGAAAGAAAGAAAGTGTTATAACAACTTGTGGGGCTGTGTAACTTATGGGACTCAGTGCAAAATGAAAATGTGGGCACCCATGTTTAAAAATTAAGAATTTCACTAAATGACATAGTAATGTTTCACCTATATGTTTTAAATTACATAAATGATACTGTACTGTCCATGACATTGTGAACTTGCCTTTTTTCACTTGGTACATTTTCAGCACCTGTCCCTACTGATACATGTGGCTACATATTTTTTTCATGTTAACTGCTATTAGAAGTTAATATATAATTTAATTATCTGTTCCATTATTAAGCCAGTATTTTTCATCTTTTCATATCTATATAATTTTTGTTTTTTTTTTTAAGATTTTATTTATCTGACACAGAGAGAGGGCACAAGCAGGGGGAGCAGCAGAGGGAGAGGGAGAAGCAGACTCCCTGCTGAGCAGGGAGCCCGATGCAGGGCTCAAACCCAGAACCCTGGGATCATGACCTGAGCCAAAGGCAGACGCTTAACCGACTGAGCCACCCAGGTGCTCCCATATCTGTATAATTTTAATACATTTATTTTGAAGTAATTTTATGCTGAAAAGTTGCAAGGAGAGTCAAAGTATTCCCTACACCTTTCACTTGGATTCCCCAAATGTTAATGCTTGGTCACATTATTTTTCCTTTTCCTTTTCTCCCATCCAAGTACTAACCAGGCCTGACCCTGCTTAGCTTCCAAGACCAGATGAGATCGGGCGTGTTCAGGGTGGTATGGCCTTTTCTCTTCTCTTCTCTTTGGTCCCTATATGTGTGTATAATATAAAATATATGGCTTTAGCATATATACATATAGTTTTTTCTGAACTATTTGAGAAAACAGTGCAAACATGATGCTCATTTATTCCTAAATACTTTAGTGTGTGTTTTCCAAAAAAGCAAAAGCATTCTCTTACCTAATCATAGTGCATTGATCAAAATTAGGAAATTAACATTAATACAATAATCTACAGACCTTATTTTAATTTCTCAAGTTGTCTTAATGATGTCTCTTTTCCTGGTCCAGGGTCCAATTCAAGATTATCCACTGTATTTAGGTGACATGCCTCTTTAGACTCCTTCAATATGCATTATTTTTTCAGGCTTTTTTTGTTTTTGTTTTTGTTTTTCACAGTCTTGACATTTTTGAGGACCAGAGGGGCCAGTATTTTATAAACTGTTTCTCAATTTACATTTGTTTAATGTTTTCCAGTGATTAGATTCAGGTTTTGCATTTTTTGGCGGGAATGCCACAGGAGAGATGCTGATTCATCTCAAAACATCATGTTCAGAGGCTCATGATATTGACTTGTCTCATCACTGGTGATGTGAACATCCTTACTTGGTTAAGGTAGTACTCATCAGTTTTCTCTACTGAAGTTATTAATAAGTATTGCCAATAAGTATCTTTGAGACTGTGTAGACATTTTATTTCTTATGAAGTTTTCACTCACTAGTTTTAGCATCCATTGATGGTTCTTGCCTGAGTCATTTATTATAGTGGTGCTTGCCAAACAGTGATTTTCTAATTGCATCATTACTTCTACACTTATTAGTTGACATTCCTATGTAGAGAAGAGCTTTCCTTTCTACCTTATTTATTAATTCAATCAGTATGGACTCAGGGATTTTTATTTTATTCAATAGGTTATAATGGATTATTCACATTATCTTAATGCTCAAATTATCCCAGATATGGTCAGTGAGATTCTCAACAAGCTGACTTGTTTCCAGTTGCCATATCGCCCTTATTCCCCATTATTACCTTTTCTCTGGTACAGTAAGATGTTCTAGAATAATTTTGTAATTCCCCAACCCTAGTTCTGGAATCAGCCATTTCTCTAAGGAGGGAGCCCTGGCTCCTTTTACCGAGGTCATGGTATTTAGAAGCCAAGATCTAGGTACTGTGTGTGCTCATTGCTACTTGGGTGTTATTGCTTCTAGGTTTTTTAATTGGAAAGAGGTAGCAGACACACACTCTCTCTCTGTATTTATGTCTGCCACTTATTCTTAGGTGGTTCAGAAACAAACACATACACTATCAATATCTATTTAACATATACAACTGCTAGATACCTAAGTATCTATCTAATATTTATCTTCTATATATCTATCTACCTTTCTCTCCAACAAAAATCAGGGATCATACTGACATCTCTAATTCTAATCCAGTTCCACAGGGTTCATTCTAGCCTTCTCTCTTTCTGCTTTTATAATTCCCTTTTCTGATATTGAAAAGCCTTGTTCCTATTACCCACAATATATTTACTTATTTGTTCAATATCAGAATACACAAAAAAAAGATTCAAAATTGCTAACATATACAATTGTGAAAAACAAACATACTATCAAGAATTCACTATTTAATGTAATTATTTATATAAGGTTCCTATTATTAGACACAATAGTAGGTATACCAGAGTAAGACATGGTTCTTGTCACTGAACTACTTTAACTCTTCCTCTGTCTTCTCCTCTCTGAATGAAAGGAGTGAGATAGAATTGGTTTTGCCCCAGCGTTTATCAGAACATAGTAAGTGCTGCAGAGTCCAGGCTATGATGGGGCTGGGAGTAGTGGGAGTGCATATGGCGGTTATCCTTGTTCTTCCCTGTTTGGGTACCATGTAGTATCTGTCTCTACAGAAAGGACATCCCCTCACAGGCATCTTACTTCTACCCTCATAGGGAGTGTTTGGATTAGCTGTTGCTGCATAACAAACCACCTCAAAACTTAGTGGCTTAAAATAACCATAATAATTTATCTTGCTCGTGGATATGCAATTTTGGTAGAGCCAAGATCAATCCCTAATACAGAAACACTAAGAATTTGTTTCCCCGTGTTATCATTTGGGAATGTATGACCCTGTGAGATTTTGTCCCTCATTAAATGTACAGTTTTCTGAGTTGATATGTAGCCTCATGTCTCTTTCATACCCTAGTGATTTCTGATCTTGAGATCATTTGGTGAGAAATACAACTATATTTATTAGGGTTAAAAATATGACCTTTGGAAACCTCCATATGATTGGAAGGTACCTTAATGGAGAAAAGTCTTCATAATCAGTGCTGCAGAGAAGTAATTTATGGGGTCTTAATGAGGACATACAGCATAGTTATAAATATGAGGACATGTTGTAGCAAGTTATGTGGACTTTGGAAGCATGTGCGCCCCAAGTGTGACTTTTGGCCAATAATTTTCCCAATGCAAATTACCAAATGACATTTATGGACTGTGTTTGTCATCAAGCATAAAACTTTAGGTAAATATAGAACTATTGATCATTAGTTTCCTAGGAAGATTTTTTTCCCCATGAGTCATAGTGTATTTTTGCCCTGAGCCTCTAATAATGCTAGGTTCTTATATTAATAAATAGAGCAGTCTTCCTTTTATAGGCTAATCACTTGGAGAAATCGAGACTCACCATTCCCCGGTAACATGAATGTAGCCTTGTTCTCCTTTGGGCTAAAAAGCAACATATTACTCCCATTGATTTCTGAATTACTTCCACATGCCAAGGAATACTGTGTCTGAGGCTTGGTATCCTGGCTATAAATGGATTCTGCTTCTCTCTTTCTTTTGGGCACTTTCCCTTGCCAGCTATTATTTTGTGCTTGTAAATTCTGCCACTTTCAACAAAACAGACCTGATGAATCATCAGGGAAGTTAACCTTTACCATCTAGAGCTTTTAAAATGTTAAATTGCTTTCAAATACCCAGTTCTTGGAATTTCACATCCCAGCTGTAAGTGACAACATGGGTTTCTTCACCATGTAGCACAGGTATTGGCTTTTGTCGCTGTAGTACATATCTTCCTTTCTAGCCTCTTGGCTGCAGTAACTCAGTTCACCCCATTCAGTTACCACACAGCGTCCTTTCAGGCAGCTGTTGCTGGGTCTGGGTACAGCAGCTTATTTTTTAAAGGACCGTTTTGCAATAATATATAACACCTGCATTTACAATCTGTTTTCATATGCAGTTCAGGTGTTGATCAGTAAAATACAGTATGAATCCTGGGACACAGGAAACCCCTAATGACTATTCAACCTTCGTACTTGGAATTTTGCTCTATCAGAGGGGTTAGTGCTTGCCATAATAGCCAGACCCCCATCCTTTGCCCTGCCTGTCTGAGTGAGCATAAAAAGTGCACATCTCTAAATGGGCACAAACGTTTGACAAAACCAGTTAGATTTACTGGGGCAGGTAGTTTGTAATTTCCAGTTTCTACTGAGCTTTTGAGAGGAATCCTTTTCTTATAAAAAAAAATCTTTTTGTACTATATCTTGGTACATGCTTAGTCTTATAAAAAATAACACATAGAAATAAGAGATCAAACAATGATGGCAAAATTTTCGGATGTGAGTCACACACAAAACCACATAGACCCTTGATGCCATACCTCCTATAATAAAGGCCAATCCACTGTCAAAGACAGAACATCAGGCACCTGGCAGAATAAAGGGACTAATATGCTTCACCCCAGGAAGCCCACACCCCAGCAGCTCTGACTTAGACTCCGTGCTGGGTTATTATACTGTACACACAAATCAGAAGCATTTTTTATGCCTTCCTTAACATTTATGTAGAAGTGTTCTTTCAAGATCCTTCCATAAACTTCACCAATCATCAGAGTATCCTCCTTGGATAGGAAGGAAGGAATTGTAGAGTCCCTAATTCAATATTTGGAGTAATACGTGATGTTAGCCCTAATTACATGATTTGTGCAGCCAAACAGCAAAGCTGGTGAGAGTTCTTTCAGTGATCATATTTACCTTACTTCGTCAAACTACAATATTACTCATATGTCTCTTATTCAGAAAAGGATCTATCTAAGGTAACGTACCAAAATTCATACAATTATTATATAGTAAGTTAAAGTAGCCAGTAAATTCCCTCTGAGTTCCCTAGTGACCAAAGTGAAAAGGGAAACATGAAGGGCTTCAAGAATCACTCTGTCCTTAAATATAAACTTAGCCACTTAGGACAAGCAGATACTTTGCTCATATTGTGGTCTAAGAGACATTTCTCCTTATTTAGCTCATGGGTAGTGATGTAGAAGAAAAGACTGTTTATAACATTCTTGCAATAACTAGAAATTTTCATCCAGCTGTTTTTGTTTCATTCCTTTGTACAGATAGTGATCAAAATGCCAAAATATAATACAGTGGTGACAAAGGATGAATACACTGCTATTTTACCTCTTCCCTATCTAGATCTTTCCTTAATGCTTTAATACACAATCCAAATGCTACTGCATAATACAGTACTTTAAATTATTAATCAAGTCTAGTTTTTAAAAATATGCTTGGGAATGAAAACAAATGAACAATAAAAATGTTAACCACCAGTACTTAGTGAATAAATAATGGGAGGGTGGTTTTCTGTCACTGCCTAAACAGAAGTATATTTATTCCCAAATCAAGTATTACGAGTGCTTTCCTCCTGAATGGTCATTTTAATGCAATTATTGTTTAGTGAGTAGTCTCTGTGACAGAGCATAGCATTGTGGTTATGTTTCTTTCAGTCCAAATCAGCACATTTTACATTTTGAAGTTCATCTCAAATTGAACATATGCTGCTATACATGAAATGATGACTTTTAAACAGCTTTTGATTAGGGACATAAGTGAAGGGTTGAAAATGATGTTCAGTGGCACATAGAAGATCTATTATTGACTTTAGACCAGTAAACAAGAGGTAAAATAGCCAACAAAGATTCAAAATTATTATGAGAAGTGGGAGAAAATGGACAAGTATAAGCCACCTGAATTAGAAATAAGTTTCAGGTAGACACTTTTATTAAAGACAAAAGCTAAGGTGTGAGAATCCCGTGGTCATAAGGCCAGGACTCATTGATTTCAATGAGGAAGGAGGGTAAAGCATTAAGGTGCCTTCTGCTTGGTGGGAAGAGACTGAGGGGATTGACCACAGTGGTGTGGGGACGGGTATAGTAAACTCAAGACAAAATATGGTTGGTGAATGGAATGTTTGTTTCCTGGTAAGAGCCGTATTCCTCAACAACTCAGACTCTCTTATTAGAAACCTGAATCTAGTGTTAGCTGCTTAGGATGAGAAAAAATAAATAGTAAAAACTCCACAGGCAAGCCAGTGAAGTAATTGCAAGATTGGGTGCATGATTCACAGTGAAGCAGTAGAGAGGGTGGGTTATTTAACCTGGAGAGAAGAATAGGCTTTTCTAAACTAGTGTCTGCGGAATAATATTTTGGTAATACTTGAAATATTTCACTTTAATCTTGCACACAGAATGACTGAGTTTTGCATGAACTTGTTAATTATGTAAAATGGTAAAAATTGTACACAGTGCAACAGAATTGGGCTAGTGTTAGCTTATGCAGATTTTACATAATTTTAACATTCTTTTTATCAATGATATGATAAGTATATGAGTGACTTCAAATAGATGAGAAGGAAAGGTTGTTTTCACCTCCAATTAGGGTAAAAGGAGCCCTAAATTACAAAAGGTGAAATAGCTGTGCATATTGTTAGAATTCATTTGCTTACCATTAAGGGATCTGGGGGGTTGATCTTCAAAAACGTGGTGCATCCAGTATTTGCCTGTCCTGTAGTATATGTATAGGCTTGCTGTATAGTAACAGGTAAGAGTACTTAGCACAGTATTGGCATATGATAGCTCCTTAACCATCAGTACAGTTCTTAGGTGGTGTATCAGCCATGGTTCCAGGAGAGAAATCAGAAACAGTGGGAGATATATGGATATATATCAATAAAAGATAGATAGATAGATAGATAGATAGATAGATAGATAGATAGATAGATAGATAGATAGCAAGGAGTTGGCTTATGGATTGTGGGGAATGGCTAGGCAAGTACAAAATCCATAGGCAGGAAATCAGGAAGAGCAGGCTGGAAACTCTTGGCCAGGAGCTGATGCTATAATCCACTGGTGGAACTGGTTGGTAGAACTTCTTCTTCAGGAAAACCTCAGTTGGGCTCTTAAGGTCTTTCAACTGATTGGATCAAGCCCAGCGATATTATCCATGATAATCTTTTCTACATAAAGGCAGCTGATTGTGGATGTTAATCACATCTACAAAATACTTTCCCAGCAACACCTACTTTAGTGATTGATTGAGTAACTGGGGGCTGTAGCCTAGCCAAGTTGACGCATACAACTGACCACTGCAGATGGATAAGGGTAGGATTATGTTTTGGGCTGACATGCTGGTGCTAACACACGCACTTGGTAGTTGGGAAGTCTAGGTCTGAAGCCCAGCTCTTGTCACATCCTGGTTCTGAGCTTGCCAAGCATGTTTCCTGACCTCTTGATTCAGCTCCCTCATATATAAAATGGGAGTAGTAATGCCAAATTGTCCGGATTCTTAGGACTATCAAGTGAATATCTGATATGATAAAAGTACACAGTTACCAGTAGCTGTTGTGGTTTGTAATGTTTTAAGGTTTAAGATGCAATTTAGGGAGTTTTATTGTCATATTGTTTGGAATGGCATCCAGAAATGTAAGAATGCCTAAAATCATCTGGATGGAGTCACAGGGAAGAAGTTGGAGTTTTTTGGTGTTGGGGACTTATAAAAGTTTCTTCTCATGTCTACAGTCACACGTTAGTCAGGCCTGGTTTTAATATTCTTTTATTGTGTAGAGCAAAGATTATCAGCTTATTTATCAAACACAAGGAATAAAAAAAACAGTGAATGGGAATGATTCTCTGATGGCAGTAGAGGGCATGATAAATGATAACATCTGTATGAATACCAAATGCAGTCATTAGGATCTTTGCTGCTGGTATGAGTACCAACTGAATTCGTAATGACGGGACTTTTAAAATAATGTATTACTTAGGATGTGAGGAAGTGGAGCGCTTAATTTTTCTGTTGGTTTATTGCAGCCCTTAACAAGCACGGCTGCTAGTAAGTAGACAGTTAAATTAAACTCATGAATATCTGTTACAGTTTTTAAAATATAAAATTGAAACAAAAGCCTTGTATTGCTGTTTATACCAATGCACTGAACTGCACGAAGCACCTCTCTTTCTCTTTGTGGGTCCAAGGTTAGGAATAAACACAGGAGAGCAAAGGGGACAATTAATTGGAGCGATTTCTCCTTGTCATTTAAATAATCAGTGTCTAAGATGATAAGAAACTGTAACTAATGATATGATCTCTATTTCTGAGAGAGGGAAGTAGGGTGGGGAGACAGGCAAGAGGCATTTGGACCAAGAATGTGAGGCAGATGACTGTCCTTGCCTTTATTTGTGCAAAGTCACCAAGACTAAGAGGGCCGTTATTAAGTTTTCATCAGAAGCCTTTCCCAAAACTAGCAGAGGTAAGCTGGCAGGAACTTGAACAAGTATCTTCAGGGCAACCCTGTGAAGACTCAGGTGCCAGCAGAGAGAAAGAGCAGCAGAGATTTCGGGATGTCCCACCACCATCAGATGTCCCACCAAGCATAGGCAACACAGGTCCATCTCTTGAAGACTGGCCTTGGGGTATCGAGGTTTGTGGGTCCCCCAGCACAGGGGCCTATGTGTTAGGGAGAGTGGAAGGGGGAAGTTCAGGAGAGTGACCACCCAGAGGAGGAAGCCAGAGGGTGTAGGGGGATGGAAGAAGCCAGTAAGTGGCAGTAGCCAAGGAGGGGATGGAGGAAAGAGAAGGCAGGATGGTGGGGCACTAGGCACTGGCACGTCATCCTGGGACAGCTGGCCGTCATGGCCACAAGGAGGGTTGCAGGCACTAGAGGTGTGGGAAGGGCTGTTACTCTAGACCCTAAAGGGCACCCGGGAAAGAGGACCAAACAGGTTATGGTAGTGTTCTAGACAGTTTTAAGACAGATGGGCTTATAGAACTGGCCATGCTCATTTGAGATCTTTCCCTCTCTAAAGGGGAAAGAAGGATGCCTGGGGAGTCTGGAGAACAAGGCAAAGGCCAAGTCAATTATTAAAGAAACGAAACAGAACAAAACAATGAACAAGATAGGGAAGCATTGTTACTGAGATTGCTTGCACCAAACGTACCAATAAAGCAAAGCCCTCATTTAACTGAAAACTATAAGGCAACTCACTCAGAGCACTAAAATATTTCAGATTTCTGGGCCTGATATTGCTGTATCAACTGGTGTTTGCCTCATCAGCTACTGAGAGGAAAGGGTGTGAGATAAATTCAAAATCAAATGGAAAGGGCCCCAAGCCAGAGTATATTTTTAGATGGGACTTTTTCTGCACTCTAAATTTAACCAAGTGGAATTCATTTATAAGTACTATCCTATTCAACCTTTAGAAATGAAGGATTTGCCATTTAATGTGAGATGTGCATTTTATTGTACAGATAGAACATGATTTCCTTGCTTAGTTATTCTCCAGAGGTCCAGGCCCTGTTTTGCATTGTGTATTGAGCACAGAGGAGACACGGATTTATCTCAGACCTGACAGACCCGGCATTTATACGTGAAGATCAAGGCTTGGGGAAGCTGTAGCTTCCATTCCCAGTGGAGTGTCAGATGGCAGAACTCTCAGAAATGACCTAACTAGTTTCTGGTTTCATGCTCATGAGCCCATGAAGACAGAACAAATGGGAAGAAAAGGGAAGTTTTCAGGTGAAGGATAAAATTCATAAAGATGTGTAAAGTGATTGACTAAAACCGAGCAGATTTAAGCAACAAATACAAGTTGTTGAATTCCTCTTTGTTTACAAAACTGCTCTCTGCTGGGAACATCTTAAAATGATGTCAGTAGAAGAAGATAAATATAATAAGGAAGAGTATTCATGAAATATATTTGAGAAGAAGGTATGTAATTGGCAGCATCAGCGGGTTGTCCACAGTTGTAAAATAGGACATTTCCCATTCATATTGACATGATTGCAGACATAAGCCTAAGGTGTGTTTGTTCAGTCCCAGTAAGATACCCCAGACCTTTGAGATAAGTCTGATATAAGTAATGAGCTTAAAGTAAAACTCAAAGGAAAATCTATTATAAACCATACCAGAAAGGCATAGCAGGGCATTCACTTTAAAATCTAATTAAAAGTAATCTCATCAAATTTATATATGATTTTGTGTATCTGAAACCTGATAGTTATCTATTTAATGGAAATTTGTATTCTGATTTTCTGAGCTGCAATTTAAAAGAAGCAATATTGGTCATAAAACAACTGCACTTTTTAAAACTTTTGATCAGTGCCCACCATTTTTCTCATTTTTCTGTATGCAAGGCATTTATTTATTTCACTGTGTTTTAAATACTCACTATTTTTTCAGCCACTCAACAAATATCTATAGTGTTTACTGTTGCCAAACACTATTCCAAATACTGAAAATAAAGCAGGAAAGAATCTGTTACTTTATATCATTGATATCAGGATTCACATTTTTCTCATATTTTAACATCTCCAAAGTTGGAATGTGTCTCACAATCTATTATGTGTCATCATTTAGGTTGGCAGTTTTTCTTTCCAAATGGCACACAACATCGTGGTGCATCTCACAATTGACAGCATCTTGTAACTGTTGAAATAGAGCTTAACGATGTAATTACTGTTATACATATACATATTGGTGAACCTAAATGACTCATATTTATTTATTATGAAAATTGAGATTATTCTTCCAAGATTATTTCATTGTTGTGGCTCTAAAAAAAATAGCTCTATTGTCCTTGGTAGTTGGAAATTGAGAGTAAAAAAAAAAAATTACTTATCGATAAAATGGGATTCAGAAGAATAGAAATACTAAATTTTCCTTTATTTCTTCCCTCATTATATATGAGAGTTCTTTAGAACAGCTTAATCATCTTAGTGTTTGTATTATATAGGATGTAGGCAATGTATGTGTACATATCTTATATTTCTGTTTTTTCTTTCTTTTTTATTCTGTGACTAAAATCAATTTAATTATATTATTGCTGTAAGTAAATCCAATTATGAAAGTCTGGATTATTCAAGAAACTTAAATTAGGAGGTGATTCTTCCCTTTGAACATGGAATTACTGTAGAATTTGCTCAAATGGGACACTTAAAATCAACTTCGATTCACAGAAATTCAGTTCACATGTAGTTTTCAAAGCATGCCTGTCAGGTAAAAAGAGGTACACCTGCACTGATGTGCTACACCTGCATTGTTGAGCTGAGTCAACAATTGAATTCAGCAGAAGATACTCAAACACATAGCATGCTAGATATATATTTAAATGTTATTCAGAAGAGTCACCTACTGGGAATTAGAATTTATCACTCATTGATTTTAAATGAATGTTCAATTTCTCTGACCATAAAAGAGAAATATTTCCTCCATTGTACATGTATAACAAGTCAGTACTAATTGTAGCATGTGACTTCCAGATTTTAAGAATTTATAGGGCTATAAATTATTTATACTGTTTATTAAAGTTTATACTTTTTTTAGTGCATGAGCTTACCGTTTAAACAGTCATGAGCAAATACACTTCCAAATACATCTAAAAATCTATATTTCATGAACAGTATTAATGACCACCACACATGGGGCCCTGTAGGAGAGCCGAGGAGGGACCTCTCTTTCAGATTTGAGGAGGAAATTACATCCAAGCAGACACTTCTGCGATGCACAGGGGCAGAGGGAAAAATATTTGCAAAACCTAGCAGTGTAGGTGAGAACAGAAAGTGGGTGAATGGGGAAGTTGTGAAGGGAAATAAAAGAGGTTAAGCTGAGCCAGATCCGGAAATGCCTTCTTTAGCTGTGACAAGGAGTTGGCCTTTTCTTCTAAGGGCACAGCCACCAAAGTGTCTCAAGCAGGGGAGCGACTTGATGAGATGAGTCTTAGAAGATCCCTATGGCCACAGGGAGACAACCCACTGGAGCTGGACTGGATACCAGGGGACTTGTTGGGAGATGACCACAGCAATTGGAGAAGAAAGAATGGAGTGTGAGCTAGAGACTGTAGGGATGGAGAGAACAGAGCTCTTCAGGAAGAGTTGGTAATGAGCTGGATACGGGGTGAAACGTGGGCAGAGCTGTGGCTGACTCCCAGAGCACCAACTTGCGCAGCTGGAAGGATGATGGTGCCACTCTCTGAGAGTGAACACATGAAGAAAAGCAGATTGCAAGCAGGGGGTCAAGATGATGAGTTCAGTCCAAGTGGAGGTGTCCCATTGGCCATGGAGAGAGAGAGGGGAGAGCAAGGGTTTAGCAGAGACAGAAGGGTTTGGCAGAATCTGTTTGGAGAGCGGGAAAAAGCTCAAGGGAGAAACACAGATTGCTCTGCAGCCCAAGCACCAGGGCAAAGGGCCTGTCTACCAGGTTATGATGAGAGTTTTCTCCAGCTATGCTACATAACCCACATGTAGATGACATCCTGATAGAGGAATGGAAGCCTCAGTCTGACATAATGCATTGGGAAGACAAGTCCAGGATCCTCAGAATGATTGGCGAGAAGAAAAGAGAGAAGAAAACCCCCATTAAAGAAAATTTTGCCCTATTTCCTTAGTGCCATAATATCAGGGAGATTTTCTGCAATAAATTCAGAGCTGATGGCGTATGTGCACACACGTATGCATACTTACACATTCTGTTTCTTCAAGTGACAGGGAGGGATGCTGCCATTAGAGGGGCGTGCATTTCTACAGATCTGTGGCTAATCCTGCACTTTCATCTCTTCAGGAGGAGCAAAATGAGTAGCATTTTATACTCTGGCCTCTTTCCTGTGACCTGCCATTTCGGGAATGTGCCAGACCTATTTCGTGGAGATTGTCCAAGCCTGCCAGACAGCCTTTCGTCATGGGCATTTCCCCCTTTGACTGTACCCATGGCTACCGCTCTGTTCCTGCCCAGGGTAGCTTTAGCAGCTGTTAGAACCACACTGCCAACATCCTGTGACCCCCAGAGAATCCCAGGCCTGCTCTGGCCACCCAGACACTTTCAGTCAGTAAATGCCATTGTAGCCAGTGCCCACTGTGTCCTGCTGGGCATCGCCCCAGCCCCCAGGAGATACACTCTTTTTAGCTGTCTCACCAAATGCCGAGCAGGCTTTCCTCCAACAGGACCCTGAAAAGCGTCTCTCTGGGCAGGGGTCTTTGAAGGCAGCAGTGGTCTGTGTGAAGGAAAGAAGAAAAATAAGGAACCCCTGAATGGGCTCCTGGTGGTTAATGAAAAGAAAACCAGGGCAGGCTTGGATCTAAGAGCTACATATTTGGATTGGAAATTTTTTTTAAAAGTTTGAGAGCCCTTTGAGAAGTTGCCTGAACCAAATGTATAATCTTGAGCAGTCTCTGTATCCTGACAGCCATGTGTCTCCCTGGGGTATGGTCATTTCTGAAGTCATTATTGGGCTGAAATTACAGTATCAACATGGCAGCTTCCATCATCATCGGTTCCATCACGAGATGAAAATGGTCATGCTGCCTTCGCACAACCACAGTAAAATCGTCTTGCCAGGGTAATTTCTCAGGGTAAGTTATCACCTCTTCACAGGGTTCCCACTTCTACACTTCAATTAAAATTCTTCGGGAGACTTAATATCCTACCAGAGCCATGATGTTGTGGGTTCTCCATGGCCTTGCACTGGAATCTTTATGGGATTGTTGCGGTGCAGTTAAGTGGTTATTGGTGCAACGGGGTTTCACAATAAAGCCCAAAAAAGCCACTTTAGAGCATGCCCCATTCTGATAAATTTTCCACAGCTCTGCCATTTCCAAAATATCCAAAGACATTTGTGTACCTTAGGGACTCTAGCAGTTACTTTCTGATAAACAGGAAAAAAAAAAATCTTTGTTTGCCTTGCATTTCTGTCTCATGAGGACTTGACTTGTGACCTCGCCTCTGTTTTTCTCAGCCACGTGGCTCACAATTTTACTTGGGTCCACGTGGATTATGTAGAGTGAGTGAAAAAGGATGTTTCTTTGTGAGCAGCTATTATTAAAAGTGCTAAAATCTTAAGCCAATCGTGTGTCTTTCAGATAGCAAAACTGTTCTTTCTTCTTTCAGATCCTTATGTCAGCAGTATTTCTTTCATGATAACATTTATTTATCAAAGTTTATGCTACTTTGACTTTTTATAAAATACCGGTGAAGATAAATGGATCGATTGACCCCAGGAGCAGTTTATTTATCCCCTTAGTCACACTTCAGTAACAAAATCAATACCCTTCCGAAATATCTGATATTACAGCAGGTCCAGTAAATAGTGACATTCCTGAGCTATGTGCGAGGGGAACTAAAATTTATTATCAACTTAGATATTTTAGTACCTGTATTGATTTTCCTGGAGATGCTTGTGAATTTTTATTTATCTGTAGCTGAGCAAGTGACCTTTGTTTCAGAAAACTGCAGTTTAAACTTGCCAAGATTAGGGGAGTTGGAAAGACTTGTGTGTATTTGTGAATGTGGGGTGAAAGAAAAGAAACTGTGGAGAGGTTTTTTCCTTCAGCAGTGGGCTCTTTTGTTTTCTTATATAGTCAACATTTTGCACTCGTGTGTGTGTGTGCGCGTGTGTGTTGCCAAATCCAGACATTCCGAGTCGACATCCTTGTGCCTAGCCCTGTGAGAAGGGTTCTGGAGGAAATGGCATTGGGACCGGTCGTGGTTCTGACGATGAGTTTAGCATAAGCAACAGGTTGAGAGAAGAGAAGGCACTGAGAACAGGAAGCAGGAAGGAGGCTGGGATGCTGGTGTGGAAGGAGAGGTGTGGGAGGACAAGGGAGAGATGCACCCTGTTGGAGCAGGGGCGGTAATGGGAGACGAAGTTGGTTAGCGCAAGGGTGCCATTCAGTGGGGCCTTGGATTTTAGGCCTAGAGGCAGTGAGAGCTGTTTCAGAATTTTAAGCTGAGATGAAAATGTATTATTGAAAAACTGGGCTGGTCATTGGAGGTATGCAGAATGGTTGGTTGAAAGAGGCTCTCATGAGGGAACACAGCTACATCAAGAGCCAGGGAGAGCTGCGCAGGCTGGAGGTAACATGCGGGGGACCAAAGCGTTGGCATGAGCCAGTGTAGGAGTGAGGATAAGACAAGTGATACAAGGCCTGGGGGAGAAAAACACAATGGCGCAAGAGAAGACACACAAGATTTGCTTGCTTTTGGAAATGCTCCTTCAGATCATGAGCTTGTTCTTGAGGTTCAGCATGACAGTTTCTCCCGTGTGCACATCTTTGTGTGGTACAGTCAGTGTCAGGAGCTAGGGTGTGGGAATCTGAGGATGGTTTGAGCATGCTGGCTCTGAGCCACCCTTTCTGTGCCTCAGCATCCTCATCTGAGTGCCTATCCCTTGGGGCTGGAGGGATGATTCAGTGAGGGAATATGGTAGAAGCATTGGGCATTGTGCTTGGCACAGGGCAGGTGCTCGATACGTGTGAGTTGTTATTCTGAAGATTGTATTGGAGAAATGTTAACTCTCAGGAAAACCAAAACAAAAGCTAGGGGGGTGACAGGATAGGTTTCTCTCCCTCTGCAAACACATTTGTTAATTAGCAGGGAGAGAAGAATCCACTTTTGTCTGTATTCTGCATATAACTTTGTAATGTGCTCAGTGGAAATTGCAGAAAGGATAGGAAATAGCAAAGTCTTAAGACTTATTGACCTAGCTTATCAGATAAGTTCTCCAGTATTTTTCAGAAGTTAATTATTTGAAGGGCTTTGTTTTTTTCTTACCAATTCACAATTAGTGTGTTTTTTATTTATTTTTGTTTTGTTCTGTTTTAAAGATTTTATTTATTTATTTGACAGAGAGAGAGAGCAAGAGAGATACAAGTAGGCAGACAGGCAGGCAGGCAGAGGGAGAGGAAGAAGCAGGCTCCCCGCTGAGCCACCCAGGCGCCCCTAGTGTGTTTTTTATTAAGCTGGCAGATCATAATTGTACTTTGTGGCTTATATGTAATATTCCTTTGCTCTGCCTATATCATTTTTTCTTACTAGACATTTCAATTCAGCATTTCCTGAATTTCCCAACCAAATGTTTATCACTATACTGGGCAAATTAAAAGGTGTAAGATTTGTATTTTACTCCTAAAGGATGTCTCTTCAGAAAGACAGGATTATAAAATGATGATATAAGAAAGTAAATGAATAAGGACTGAAAGGAATGGTATAGACAGTAAGCACTCCAGAAATGGAGAGAAGTTAGAATTATGAGCTAAAGTAATCAGAAAAGGCTTCACAAAGGGAAATGTGCGGAGCTCTGAGGAGGCAGTGAAGTGTGGGCCATGGGAAGTAAGTGTGAGGAGAGATGGCCATTGGAAGAGGGCTTGCATGTGGCCTGAGTCTTCACAGTATGATGAGTGACCCACCTGGCTAATGAGATCCTTTGGATCAGTTCAAGGGGGCCTTATTTCCATAGTCTCCTGGCACTCTGTTTCATTCCTAAGTTTCTAGGAGAATCTGTTGGATTTGGGGGAATGCTCTTTAAGACAACATAAATTAATTGCACATGACTAAAAATGCAATTAAGTATATATGATTACAGTGCAATTTGTCTTATATTCATTGCAGGATAAAACTTCTGAAATGTAGTTTAAAATGTTACTCTTTACTGTCCTAAAATGAAATCATACCTATGGTAAATGGGGTGAATTTACTCTTCTACTGATTTTATAATAAATGTCTGTTTCATTTAACTTTGGAGGATGAAGTAACCACCTGTTATTCAGTTTTTGAATAAACCTTCACAATACAATTGAAAAAAAAATAAAATAAGAAATAATAAGAAATATTTTAAAGTAAATCCTTCCTTTGAAATTTATAGGGTGTGCTTGCAAAACAGTTTATTTACTCCTGGGGTAGAGAAATACTGAATAAGAATGCATTTTTGACAGGGAAAAAAATGAACAAATGAAACCTCTTGACTAGCAGTTTTAAGCACTTTGACTTAACTCTGCTTCACTTCAGATGGAAACTTCTGACAGGTTCTTGGGTAAAGCTCTGTGCAAAAAGCATCAGGTACTAACCCCAGAAAATGCCTCTAGCACCTGAGAAGCCAGCAAAGTAGCAAGAGTGGCATTGCTGATAGGTGGTTACATCATGGAAGTAGTCAGGATGGGCTTTTCTGCATTTCTGGAATTTGGGTTGATAAAGTTGTGCCTTGGATGGTGTTGATGGGAAGTTCCTTGACACAGAGTGTTTGGCTCATTCCATTGTACAGTTTCATACCAACTTACAATATCATATATCCTGTGTTTGTCAGACAACCAACTCCATCCCTCATTGTTTATTCAGAAACTGAAGGTGAACAGAGTTTTCTGTGGCCAGGTGATTTCTCAATTGAGAATTACTTTTTAAAAAAGGGGGGAGAGGGGGGAGGAAGAAGAAAAATACAATGCAGAGGTGGAGGTGGAAGGGTTAGTAGAAGAGAAGAAAGAAAAAGAAAGAAGAGACCGCCTTTTATATGGTAGAAGCAGCTGCTAAGAGTGTACAAATATGGTTTATTACTTTAATCAGTTCATCTTAAATCCTTTCATCAGCATACAGAGAGTGCACAACCCAGGCCTTTATTGCAGTTGGCACCACGGCTGTTGTGAGCCGTTCTGCATGCCACTGTCAGAGGTCGTGCTTTAGGGGGTAACAAGCCTCTCTGCAGTGAGCATGGTGGCCTCTTTATGAAACCAACTTCAAAAGGTTATGTGAATAGATGCAATTAAATAATATATAAGTGAAGGCTAGGATTCTTGTACTCCCAAGAATTATCTCTGTGCTCCTAGCATATCTGAATTTCAGCATGTCATCTGTTTAAAATCAAAGGCATGTTTCTATCCCTTGTTATTGAGTTGCAGTTCAACTTCAAAAACACATTTAAATTTTCAAATTGGTTTTTATATTAATTTTCTCCTGAAGTATGGGGAAATGTTCTGTTGGTGGGATTGTAAACCAGCATTGTCTTTTCAAAGAGCAATTTGGCAATATCTGCGAGCATTTGAAAATATGAGCCCTTCAGGCTGGCAGTTCCATTTCTAAGAACATTTCCAACAGAAATACCCACATATGTGCTCAAGGAACTTGTAATGGAGAAGAAGTATCAACCACCCAAATGCCTTCCTATAGGGAAGAAGTTAAATTGTGGTGGAAAAATTTTGTTAATTATCATATGTCAGTTACACAAAATGAAAACAAATCTATACGTGCTGAGCATCAAGAAATGTTAAATGAAAAGCAGTTGTAAAACCAATACATAGTATGATTTTATTTTTAAATAAAGACACACAAAACTATTAATAATTGGTTATTTTTGGAGAGAGATACAGGTTAGTGCAAAAGTAAAGGGCGGGTTACATTTTAAAATCTATGCACTTTTGCGTCTTGTGAAGTTTTTTAAAGCACAGGCTTATGTATTATGTAATTAAGCTTTTAAAAAATATTTTCCTGACGTTCATCAGAAAAAGGGTCAATCAAAATGCCTACTAAGTACCAGACAGTGTCCTTCCTTCTTCTTTCCTTCACAATTTATATTTTCAAGTCTCTGGAGGCTGGAAGACCAAGCTCAGGGTGCCAGCATGGCTGGGTTTTGGTGAGAGCCCTTTTCATGGCTTGCAGACAGATGCCCGCTTGTTGTGTGCTCACGTGGTGGAGAGAGGGCAAGCAAGCTCTTCAGTGTCTCTTCTTAGAAGAGCACTAATCCTATGATGAGGGCCCCGTCTGACCTCATTACCTCCCCCAAACCCTACCTCCAACACCATCACATCATAGGTTAGGGCTTCAACATGTGAACTTGGTGGGGCACAATCAGTCAGTTCATAACACTGTCTAAAAAGAGATTGTCAAACTTCCAGTCAGTAACATTTATTAACTATTTGCTTTGTGTAGCACACTAAGAAGTACTTCAGATATAATCATAAGAGAAAATTTCTAGTGTAGGAGATGTTGAGAGCGTGTGACCCATCATCGTCCTGAGCATAGAGTTTGACCGGTACCAGAGGGCAGGCAGGCCCAGCCATGGGTGATAGAGATGGTTTATTTGTTTGTTTGTTTGTTTTAATTGGGAAAAAAAAGAAAAATTTGGAGGGGATGCAAAATGGGTTCATCCTATGTGTCTCCAGGTAGTGAGAGTGCCATTTGTCTTCTTCCTGGGTCACAGAGCCATCTGCATAAGCATCAGGATGAGGAGAACTAGGTGCCCCCATGGAGCATCTTCTCGTCATCACTCCCATCTGACACCCCGCAAGCCCACAGCTTTTCTGTGTGCTGTTCTGGGATGAGGGAACACAGTGCTGAATGCTGAGCCCCACAGCAGAGATTCGAGGCAAACTCACAGTTATCCTCCATCTTATTGATCTCCATCTTTTATGCTCAAGATGTTGATGTGGATGTGAGAGAGAGAGCCTTTAGGAAGAATCAGAGGATGGAGAGGGGTCACAACAAATGCTCGTCGCCTGAGCTAATGAGGGACAGACAAGAACACCTATGGTCTGTCATCTTATTATTAAGACAGCCAGATAATGTTTGATTACCTCCCGAGAGTACAGGGGTCTTTTCAAAGAGACTTACATAGATAATATAAAATAATGCAGAACTTCCTTCTTTTATTCCAAAACAATTTAATTTGAGAATGTGTTTACTTTAATAATAGTACCCTAGTTCCTAGTTGTCTAACTAATGTACTGTGCTCTAAATTTGTATTAAATTGCCCAGATAACCAAGGAGTAGCACTGAAAGAACTCCCAGACTTTGATGCTCTCGACAGATATTCCAGAAACTCCATTGGGAATCTGCGCTGTATTTGAATATTCTTACCTCCTTTGTGATAGTTGGGATCACATCCTACAGAGTTTAAGGTATCAAATGCTGCAGCGAGCAGTGGGCAGAGCCCTTGAACCATTCTCTATAGTAAGCGCATTCCCATGGGGACCTCTGAAGCCATGTTCCACATCCCCTGTGGTCAAGGTGGGAATGTAAGTGGAAGGAGCCTGAATTTCAGAGCAAGGCTGAATCAGACAGGGCCCTTTTAAGACCTCCAAGGCATTAGGCTTGCATCCTTTTGGTGGCCCTACCCCTTTCCTGTTGAACATATTGAAATATACCCACATCCCACATTAAGTACAACATTTTGATGTTTTATTTTAATGCTTTAAAAAAAAATTAAAAAAAAATTTTTTTTTAATGCTAGGCATGGAGCCCAACACAGGGCATGAACTCATGGCCCTGGGACCAAGACCTGAGCTGATATCAAGTGTCAGACACCTAACCGACTGAGCAACCCAGACACCCTGCTTTAAAATTTTTGAAAGGGGCTTTTACAATTTTGCTTTTGAAATTATTTGACTATAACTAATTCATTTAGTTTACAGTTGGTTTCTCTGTAATAATCAGGCAAACTCAGGAATTCTTGGAAAATGAAAAAAGATTTTAAACTGTACATTATTTTCAAGTATAATGGATTTTTTAAATGAATACTAAACATAACAATTAATAAAAATGACTTAATATGTTTTTGGATGTTATTTAAACATTATTAATTTTGATATTATAGTTTTCTCTTTTTATTTTGGAGCCCCTATATTTATTTCTCAAATATTTATGTGGGACCTTAAATATGTAGGCTTTAAGCCCAGTGCCTTAAAAGATAGAATGACCCAGGTCCTGCATACAAATCCTAGCTCTCCCACCTACTAGCTGTGTGACATTGGGAAAGGTGCTTTCAAACTCTCTGAACCCCAGTGTCTTCATTTATAAAATGGGGGTGATATTGCCTCCCCCAGTGAGGTCATGTCTGCTCTCTTGGTGTTGGGTGAAACGTCTACCAGCAGCTGTCATCCATTTGTCACAGGGACCAGGGTGAAGGCTTGGTAACCCTCCTAGCTTGCACCTGAAGCAGGGTCAAGGGTAGTGTTTCTTCCCTAGCCTCAGAATCCTGAAAGCTAAATGGGACTCTGACTGCCTTTGCTATTGGCTGGGGCATTACCTGCCTGCTCTTCTTTCCCTCCTGTATCAATCATGTCTTTTTACTCTGTAATTTTGATGCTTTGACATCTTGGGACCTGGCTGACCCTGAAGGGACTGCCTTTCCCAAGGCTAGCTGATTCTTAGAGATGTAAACGACTGGCCTGTTGGGAGTGCACCTTTTATATACCAACCAACTAATCCAGAGTCCACACCCCCAGCCACCTCCTTTATCAGGCCACTGTCCCTCTGCCCTAATCACCCCAGGTACCAGACAACTAGAGGCAGCCTCAGTACTGTAGAGCCCACTAAAATTATTCAAACTAGCCAATCCTAAACTTGCTTTCCCTGCCTCGCCCATTCCTTCCCTTGTAAAGCTTAATACAGGCTCTTGGCCACATTTTCCCCTTGCTCCTTCTGCCTCCTGACCAACCGTAGTGCTTCCCTCTGTGGCCCACCTGGTGTGGTGTGCCCCCTCCACTTGGGACCTGTGAATAACATGTTATCCTTTCAATGGCAGGTGTCTTCTGATCACTTGTCTTCTGTCCTCATTCCTGAACAATAATAAACCTACATTTAAAAGACACCAGCCCCGGGGAAGACAAATCCCACTGAGCAAGGAAACTAACTCTCAGTTTGCTTGGGTTCCCATGATGGAGGTGAGGAAGATCCAGCTGACAGGCCTTGATCCTGCATCTGGTAGGCCAGGGGCATGTGAGGTCACTTCTACCCAGACAGAACTGAGCACCAAAGCCTATCTCTGACGCCCCTGCTGTTTGAAGGACAAGAATGGGGTTGGGGGCAGCTAGGGTACCCTCTGTGAGAACACGGTGATGGTGAGAAAGTGCCAGATTCTTAGAAGTCACATGCCTCCTCCTGTTCCAGGTCTTCTGCCCACTCTGACCCAGGAACATTCTGTTTGCCTGGCCAGGCATCATGGCTGTCCTAGACAGGGCTTGCTTTGTTTTTGTCTCAATTAAAAATGAGGTGCCAAAGCATGTATCTTAATCAAGTGTTCAAAGTCTTGGTATTTCTTCTGGCTTCTGCTTCCTCTCCATTCTTTGTTCTTTCTGATGAATTTTCCATTGAAAATTAATGCTAGAAATAAATGATTAGAAGCAAAACATGGAAGTGTATAAAGCCAGTTCTGAAAACTCTGAACATATACCTAATGATAATCCTGTCGGCCACCTACATTGTGTAAAAACCAGAAAGTAGTCCTTTACCTGCTGTGGCATTTCCCTCACTGCTGCCTCATTGGCTGGGAATGGCCACCTGCAGTTTTCCAGAATGTTCACAGAACCCTGTGGGCTGAGCTGATGTCCCACGCCTTCTCTCCCAGGGCATACCCGGCCACAGGAACACAGAATATCTGGGGGAAGTCAGGGGAGGCTGCTGTGGAAAAAAGACCAAATGAAAACCCTAGCTCATTTAGAACTTGCCAGTGTACAAACAAAATGATACTCATGTATTCAGTGGATGAGGCAGGGGTAGATTTACCACTGAATTAACCAAGCTTTAATTTCAGGGCTCCTGGGTTGTGTGGTCTTCTTATAAGGCCCTGTACCTAATTTCATTTTCATATTTTGCATTCTTTTTTTTTTTTTGAAGAAGAGCTCAATAACCTTTAGGGCCCACAAAACTTGTGTCTGTCCCTAGGAAGGGGATATGTGGTTATGTGGGTGTTATGTGATGCTTTTACTCCTTTTCATATAAATCTGTCATGATGAAAGCGCATGTTGAGACAACATGTGTCAACATCATTCAAAAACAGTGGCATTGGTACCACTGATTATAAATGTATTTCGAATATATTGTTCATTACATCTTAACAGACTTATATTGAAACATGTTGCTTTTCTTTATGACATTCAGATCTGTTAGAAATCTATTTGGACTACGAGAAAAAGAAAGAATTGACACATCAGTGCTTTTATTTCTCAGCAATATGTCTGTCCTTCTGGGTTTTAAACCTAAAAATGAATTTTTAAAGACTCAAAGCACACAGTTGCATCGTTATTTTTATGACCGTCAAATTAATTCTTTCATCTACCACTTGAAACCAATGGAGATTGACGGTCCCGTTTTCTTACTTTAATGATGTAAACCTCATTGAAAATGAAGATTCTGGAGGATAAAAAATGGTGCTGTGACTGCTATTGATTAACTGTCTTGTTGGCTTCATTGTTCAGCCCTCATTGGCCTCTTGGGCAGAGGGAGGCCCAAGAATAACATTGCTGACATTTCCTCGAAAAGATGCAAGGCTTTGACAAAGACAGCTGCATGCTTTAAAAAGATACAGTTTTGATGTACATACTTTAGTCTTTTCAGAAGTACAAGTGATTGATTACAATGCATAAAGAGAGAGACTTCTGAAAGTTACGTTGGGTTAAATGTTTATCTGAAATACTTAAGAATGAAAGTCATTGTAAGATGGTGATTTGCAAAAACCACACTATTACAATTTTTAGAAAGAAATTGATGAAGTGGGAAGAAATCAAGGAAAAGATAATATGCTTATCCACAAGCACTAGAGTAATGATAACATTTAATTTAAATAAACATTTCTAGCCTTGTAACTATGAAATCCTGAATGTAGTTTTTAATACAATACAGAAATTGAAATACTATCTTAAAATGGCAATGCTCAAATATTATTCAACATGCTGAAGCTTCTACTTAAGTGACAGTTTTTATTCACTTGAAATTACATATCATGTCCTCAATGTCTATGCTTTATAGGTGAGATATGTTTAACTTATCCCAATACTTTCATCACCTACTCTCTTCATTTTTCTCAAATTACAGTGAAGTTTTATTGTATTGTATTGTATTTTTTTAAAAAAGATTTTATTTATTTATTTATTTGACAGAGAGAGAGAGAGAGAGACGGGAGAGAGGGAACACAGGCAGGGGGAGTGGGAGAGGGAGAAGCAGGCTTCCCGCCAAGCAGGGAGCCTGATGCGGGGCTCCATTCCAGGACCCTGAGATCATGACCTGAGCTGAAGGCAGATGCTTAATGACTGAGCCACCCAGGCGCCCCTTGTATTTTATTTTTAGAGTTACATCTTCCCATCCCAGTGTTTTATTAGGAGTACACTTTTTTCATCCCTTGCTTTGGAATTATCCAAAGTACTTATATTAGGTTCATTACTAAAACTGTTCAGTGCAAAGTTTTGACTGTGTAGGACAGTGTTTGTTATGAATATAGCACTTGCTGAGTTTGGTTACAGAGAATGAGTGCAGGGAGGTAACTCTTAGAATCATGTGTGTTCATGGATGTTTGCTGCAGCCAGCAGTAATGTGCCTATTTGGAGTTAGACAAACCCAGACCGAGGTGTGTCTCTCACCTTATGGCAGGGTGATCTGGAATAAGTTATACCTATTTTACTAAGCCTTGTTAACTCATCTGTGAATGAGGGGAAGAAGACTATCTCATAGGGACGTGATGCAGGATCAAATCAGATAAAGCGTAGAAAGGGTTTAACACAGGACCTTTTACAATAAGTACTCTGTGTTTGTCATCAAGTAAAACAATAACAAAGATGTGTATTTATTAAATGCTAATCATGTTCCAGATATCGTATTATGAACTGGGATGATTTTGGAAAAAAAAAAAAAAAGAATAACAAAATAACCCCTAACATTAAAGAGCTTATATTTTCTGGTATACAGAAAATATAAGTACATCTATTTAAGTGATAATTATAATGTAATGTGACAACCACATTACTGTGAATATACACTATGATATTGCAAGTAGGGATGATGTGTTGCTTAGAAAAAATAGTCAACTTCATAAATTAGGCAGATGCTAAATTAACAAGCACAACACCAATCCTACCCTGAATAATCAGTTGTAAGAAAGGCTCAGAGTCCTGGAAGAGTTCATGGTCTCTTTTTACTTAAAGGTAATTCTAGTAACAATAGTTTGGGGGCTTTTTTCCCTCTAATTTTGCATTTTTTTTTAAAGATTTTATTTATTTATTTAACAGAGAGAGACCCACAGCGAGAGAGGGAACACAAGCAGGGGGAGTGGGAGAGGGAGAAGCAGACTTCCCGCTGAGCAGGGAGCCCGATGCGGGGCTCGATCCCAGGACCCTGGGATCATGACCTGAGCCGAAGGCAGACACTTAACCATCTGAGCCACCCAGGCGCCCCTTTTTTTTTTTTTTTAAGATTTTATTTATTTGATAGACACAGCAAGAGAGGGAACACAAGCAGGGGGAGAGGGAGAAGCAGGCCTCCCGCTGAGCAGGGAACCCGATGCGGGGCTCGATCTCAGGACCCTGGGATCATGACCTGAGTGGAAGGCAGATGCTTAACAACTGAGCCACCCAGGAGCTCCTAATTTTGCATTTCAAAAAAAAAGAATTTTTATCTTTTCTGACTCAGAGACCAGTTCTCTGGCTTAGGGCTGCATTTGTAGTTGCTCTTTGCCTTAGACCCCTTCCATTCCAGAGATTGAGGCTAAATTGAACATGACAGAGAGGTTTAGGTGAACAGATTTGCTCAGCTGTCATCCACCGGCACACCTGCTGCTTTTACAGTCCCTGCCGCACCCACTAGGCCAGGGAAGCAGCTGTGACCTGTGAGGGCCAACCAGGATTTCCACCATTTCTGTTCCAAACACTGACTGGTGATACGGGTTTGGGTTCAAGAGTAGTTCAGCCATCCCATGAAGGGACGTTGAGAGATGGTAAATGATGAAATTTTTAAAAATTAGGTGTCACTGGAAATTGAATTAAGGAAAGTAAATTTTGCTGTTTCTTATAGCATTGGGTACAAGTTGAAGTTGAAAAACGATTTTAAAGATAGTTTTTCTAAATTGAGGTATAAATAAAACTTTTAGGAAAACTCCCAAATTAACATAGTAAAAATGCTTTCATGAATACTGTTGTTCTTTGCCATTCAAGAAATCTACAAATCAAATGTTAGAATGGAATTTCTTCTATGGCAGTCATTTGTGTATAGGTCTGCCTTACTGTCATCAATTTTTTTTCACTTTGGGTAATAAAATTTCTTCCGTGGCATGTGGTGTACAGACCTTTTTTTAAAGGACCTTAATCCAATGGACTTGAAGTTAAAAATAGTCCAAAAGCAATTAGAGATTTTTCTAATGGCAAACTTGCATCCTTTGCATTTCTCCAGCAGGGAGGGGAGACAGCAAGGGGCTGCAGATGCTTTTAGCTCTGCCCCCAGGCCTGACATCGTGGGAATGCATCCATCCTGTGTTAAGGAGCTGTCTGACCTTGCATGTCCCTCCTTTGTTCCTGAAAAAAAAATTGCTTAGTGACTCCAGTGTATTAGTTTTAATTTAGTGGTGGGCCTCTTGGAGTATCTATGTGTTGGAATAGGCTAAGGCCAGTCTGAAGAAAGAGTTCCCCATCAAGAGCAGGCCAGGGATAAGACGAATGTTCTCCTAGTTGTGGGATGTGGGTGGAAAGTAATAAGACCTAGCTAGTGTGAAGCTGAGCACCTATCTTTAGGGTCATGAAAACCTTTCCAAAGTAGGAGAGAGACAGTAATTCTGAAAGGCACAAATGAACAAGGCATAAGTGAACAAGATGTGAACAGGGTGCATCAGAGATATGTTTAAAGAATATTTTTTTTTTTAGATTTTATTTATTTATTCATGAGAGACAGGGAGAGAGAGAGAGAGAGAGAAGCAGAAGCAGGCTCCCTGCTGAGCAGGGAGCCCGATGCAGGACTCGATCCCAGGACCCTGGGATCATGACCTGAGCCGAAAGCAGACGCTTAACCATCTGAGCCACCCAGGCACCCGTTTAAAGAATATTTTTAAATGTATTTTGAGGATTTAGGAAAGAACTGTACACATGGTTCAGGCCTTGTTCTGCCTTCTCCAGATCAATTACTAAGAGTAAACTGGACCAATAAACTTTCACTGTCTACATGTTCTCTGTTCCTTCTTTAGACGGTAGGAGATGAAATAAAACTGGTTGACAACAGGTAAGCCCCCCTTGCCTATAATGTAGTCAGAGAGGGTAGATGGAGAAGCCTTATCACATAATAGATTCTAAAGCTGGCCTTCTAGCTATGGTCTACCCTCCAAATGAGCTTGTTCAAATGGCCCAAGTGAGTGGCTGAGTTCTCTCCCAAGCAGGAGTAGGACACGGTGAATGAGCAGATCCATTACAGACAAGTTAGTAGTCATTGAACAGGAAAAGGGTTCTTTCTATATCTTTTACTACCTCCAAAACTTAGAAGGGCTTAGCGGTGGAATTTTTGGGACTTAAAAAGCCCCTGTACCCTCATCCCTGGAACCGGAAACCACTGGGCATAAACACAGATTTAGAGGCCTGCAGTTTCTCTCTGAGACTCATGTTTCCTCAAATTGAAGGTGGGAGTAGGAAAATAATCTTAAAATGATTATATTTTTATTTAGTCTTTCTGTGGGTAAGGCACTAGGTTATGTGTAGATTATATGCATGGGAGTCCAGACACAATTCCTGCTCTCAGAGACATATTGGTAAGACTTAAGTGGAACATTAAAATAGCTCAGTAAGGCAGTGGGGCACCTGGGTGGATCAGTCAGTTAAGTGTCTCACTCTTGATTTCAGCTCAGGTCATGATCTCAGGGTTGTAAGATCGAGCCCTGCATCAGGCTCCACGCTGGGCAGGGAACCTTTTCAAGATTTTATCTCTACCTCCACCCACCCCTCTTTAAAAAAAATAACAGCTCAGTAAGACAGAAGGGAATAAATATCAAGCAAAAGGGTTGTAGACATTGGGTTTTAAGCAGGATAATGAGGGGCACCCACCCAGCTGGCTCAGTCAGTGGAACATGTGACTCTTGATCTTGGGTTGCAAGTTTGAGCCCCATGCTGGGTGTAGAGATTACCTAAAAATAAAATCTTTTTTTTAAAAAGCAGGAAGATGAGAGAAAGTCTTTTTATTGTGAGGTATGGTTTGAGTAGACCTTCAGAGGAAGAATTTGAGGAGGAGGAAAAAGGAGGGGCTCTCAGCAGGAATGCACAGACTGTTTAGAAGGAAATGCCCAGATGAGCCAGTCAGGAACAGGAAGGCTTAGTGAGGGGTTGCACTTAGCTCTAGGGACTGCAGATTTATCCTCTAGGTGATGGGAGCCATTAAAGCTTGGACATGGAGCATGGAGCATGGAGCATGGAGAACTGAATGGTGAGAGCTGTATTTTAAGATTAACCTAGTAGTAGAGGATGGTGTTGTTTGGAAAGGGTGGGTGGCAGGCAAGCTTTTAGGGAGTTGTTTCTGGCTAAAGAACACCAAAAATGAAGAACATGGATTTTTCCAATGAATACCCTTGATAGAGGGGAGGACAGGTTCCAGGGTGGTAGGAGAAGCAAATACAGTGGAGCCAGCAATCCCTAAGCAACCGTGTGTCTCCTCTGCTACCTACCTTGTGTGGTCTTCACAGTGAAAGTTGGTAGACAGGATAGACTCATCCTGCCTTTTTTTTAATTGTTATGTTAATCACCATACATTACATCATTAGTTTTTGATGTAGTGTTCCATGATTCATTGTTTGCCTATAACACCCAGTGCTCCATGCAGTACGTGCCCTCTTTAATACTCATCACCAGGCTAACCCATCCCCCCACCCCCTTTCTCTAGAACCCTCAGTTTGTTTCTCAGAGTCCATAGTCTCTCATAGTTCATCTCCCCCTCCGAATTCCCCCCCCCTTCATTTCTCTCTTCCTACTATCTTCTTCTTTTTTTTAACGTATAATATATTATTTGTTTCAGAGGTACAGGTCTGTGATTCAACAGTCTTACACAATTCACAGCGCTCACCATAGCCCATACCCTCCCCAATGTCCATCACCCAGCCACCCCATCCCTCCCACCCCCCACCAGTCCAGCAACCCTCAGTTTGTTTCCTGAGATTAAGAATTCCTCTTATCAGTGACATCCTGCTTTAACTAATATCTAACTTTGAACATCTAGATTAATCAATAAGCAAATAAAAGAATAATTATTTGCTTTTCAAAATGGTTCTTTGCTGAAGAAGGAATTATGGAGGCTTTGCTTTATAGACCAAACTCTAAAATATTTAAGCCACGATACGATGTCTGTATCTTTAGTATCACACACAATGGGTGAAATGAGGCAACATTTATCATTACGGCACACAGACCTCATCTCTTCATTTGGCCTATTAAATAAATCAACATTATTAATGTTTGGTGGTGGCTTTGTGAAATGATCAAGCTGCATTCTGTGGCTACTGATACATAAGGTCTTTTGCAATGAAGAACAAAATCCCAACCATTTTGAATTTAGCAAAATTTTATTGCCTGCAGTGCTTCCTTCTTCCTGAAATTTATAATAATTCCACCTAGCCTTGTTTTTATTTTCGCATATACCTAAAACTAAATTTTTGTCCCTTCCTGATTCAGTAGATGGCTATCTGTTGATTTTAGATTTAGGATATTTCAGTTGAGGACAAAGAAGCCACCTTGAGGGTGAGACTGGAGAAATGATAAAAGAAAACGTATGTTATTTCTCTTCTCTCCATGAAATCATGATGTGCCAAAAGAAAAAAGACCTTTGTGAAATGCAGTGGTTCTCTTCCATATGAAATTGAAGGGTCACTCCAAAGATTAATGATTCTGAGATGTTAATTCAGAAGAGAATTTATTTTTAAAGGCTGAGATTTATTCTGAGCCAGAGGATTCTGAGTTCAGCTGGGGAACTAATGAAGCATGTATTTTATTTTGTGGAGTTCCTAGTGGTACTGTCAGCCATTTAACATGGGGCCTATTTTCAGGAATCTCAGATCTGGTTGAAAGTCTAGGCATTCAAAAGGTGAGGTCCTTCTTCATTGGGAATTTTCTCAGAAAACATTTAGGGGGTGGCTTATTTCTTTTATACTTGAAAGGTTTTATGTGTGAGTTCTGTGTTTCTGTGAAGGTGCCATATTGGTGTGAATTTATATTATTAACCTATTGCAAAGGTTAAAAGGCACATTCTCCACAGTAGGCACCTTCCAGTCCCTGGGTTGTACGTTGTTTTTCCTGCGTGGGGTCAAAAATAAAACAATTTATTGATATCCTAACCATTTATCTTCCCAGACTCCAGGGGAGGCTTAAATTTCATTTAAAAATATGTCTCTGAATGTATAACACTTTTTCAGAGTTAAAAATTGCACAGAATAACACCTTGTTTTCCTTTGTCAGAAGTAATCTTTAGTTCATCTCTCAGACTGCACCCCTTCACTGGCTTCTTGTCCCCTTCTCACCAGTACTTCTCAAGGCCTCTGACACATGGCATTAGCTTCTCCGTCCCTGATTAATATTGTTATTAGATCATAAACCAATCAACGTGCCCATCAAAATGTGCATTATTAGGAAATTGATAGGCAGAAATAAAGTGGCCATGATTTGGGTTCGGACTATAGAGTTTCTTTATGAGGTCAACTATCATTTTGACAGTCTTGAGCCTTGCATTAAGTTCAGCTCAGTCATGTTATAAAGAAAATTCTCCATTAGAAATAGCCAAATAAATAAACTAAAACAGGGCATTCAGTAGAATATGCTGGCTTTACTGTGACCTCCCATTTGTCATGATACTTTCTTTCATTAGCCAGACCTTCAAAGAGAAATGCCACTCATCTAGAGATGGGCCGTCATTGGACACTGCTTCCCAGAGGCAACAATGCCAATGAACCGGACAGGCTTTGAGGGTGTACACTAAGCCAGGCCAGCAGTTGGTCACTAGTCATTGAGGAACCCAGGCTTCCATGTAATGCTGTCTACTAGCTTACCTTTTCCTAGCTGGATGGTTTCAATCTCTGCTGTGGGATATTTCTCTAGCATTTTGACCTCATAAAATGTAATATCTCTAGAATACCTAGATTGGTTAGTTATAGTTTATCCTGCAGAATGGGGCTATAGAAACCCCCTTGTGCAGATTAATGGCTGTTCCCTGGACATCAGGTAAACCTCAACAGTGTAATTATTTTTATCTTCGTTTTTATACACATTTACTCACACATACACAGAACTAAGAGCTGGAGAGACACATGGTCAACTGAGCTCTCACATAGGCAGGGACAGCCAAAGAATGCAAAGAATGATTTATATGTTGCAGTAAGAGAGGATGGGTTGGGGAGGGGAGATATATATATAGAGAGAGAGACAGAGAGAGGCAAATGAGGACCAATCATGCCGAAATGAGACATGATTTGCTGCTATTTTCCTTTCTCAGTGTATTTTTCCTGGATGCCTCCCTAGCAGTGCTGTTCAGTCACTTCTGTTGCGTGTGTGCTCGTGCATAAATTCAGGTCAAGTACAAAACCCTGATATTTCTATTCATCATAGGGACAGGTAATGTTCTTATCAATACATAACAAGAAATCACAACTAATTTGGCTCATGACCTTATTCTTTTATCATTAATGGTTGAAATGGTGTTTGTCTAGCCATTAATGCATTTGGTTCAGTAAACTAAAGCTGTTTGAAATTTTCACTAATCCTTTCCCATTGAGGGCTTCCCTGGACCAAATCATTTCTGAATAAAACAACAAAGCAAATGCATGCACAGGTTTCTAAGATTTTCTGGATCAAACATAGTTTACAGGGCACAGCATTTTAAAATGGGATTTTTTTTTTTTTTGAAATCGCAGAACCCATAGTACTGGAGAATGAATGAACTGTTTGCTGAAAATATGAATTGCATGAACTTACCCCATAAAGTGCTCAAGTATTGAGGGCTTGTTTTTTTTTCCCAACGAAAACATGAACCAATATATAGCATAAAAGTAGAAAAATGGTTTAACACCTAGCACAAAGATGCTTTTTGAAGGAATCCGTCTTTGCTATTTAATTTACATTTTGAGGGCTCATTAGGATGATGAATGACACAACTGGAGAATAAAACATACTTCCTGAACAAAAGACGATCTCTGTAGCCTAATAACATTTTATGCCAGCACTTAACATTTGTCAGAAGTGGATGCTATTTATCCCTATGATGATTTAAAAATCATTTTTATTGTCCTTTGTGCTGTGTCCTCTTCTGGGAATTTTAATTCAGAGTTTGACACCTACTTATTAACTTCGGTGACGTATGGAGTACAAAGGCCCATACTCTATACAGAATTCTGAACAGCCATGTTTATATTGCCTGCCGCTGTACACAAATTAGCTCGGTTTGGATTTGTTTCGATCAGAAACAGAAAGCCTGTTGGAATAGCATGTAACCTCTGCTTCCTGGGCAAAGCAAGTGCTCTCTCTCCGTCTGAACCAAGCGGGGCTGACGGAGTCGACAGAAGGGGCATTTTCCTAATTATGCTGCAACCCTTATGCATGACTTCCATTTCCCTGGCCTCCTCCAACTGCTCCTCTCAAACAACACGCTGTCATCTGTCGCCACATACTGATGCCCGTTCCCTCCTCTCTGATCTCCTCACCCAGCCTGCACTTCGACTCCCACACCCTCACTGTTATTCCAGATTGCTTCTTCCTAAGCCATCTGTTTCCCTGGCGGTGTATTTTCACATCTCCTCAGTGGGCTAGGCTTTTTTTTTTCCCCCCCAGGGCGGGTAGCACCCTTTTGAAATTGAGTGGGAGTCCTCGCTGCATGATGAGATCCACACCAGGAATCCTAGAGCGAGGGATTCTCCATGTGGCACAGCCGTTAAACGCCCAACCCACACGGCCTGGGCAGCAGCCGGCAGGATCATCCGGCTCATCACACGGCCCCGTTGCAAACCCTGATCTCCACCTGCCACCTCAGAATGCCAACTAATTTTACTGGTGACTCATCTTAGAGGTTTTTTTTTTATAAAGGGCAAGTGTCCGGTCTTTCCCCAGAGGAAAAACAGCCCCGGCGCTGTGAGTCAGAGCCTCAGGATGAGCTGTGTCCCGGGTGATGCCTCAGTGGGGCCCTCGCAGGGCGCGTGACCTACAACCAGAGAGCATGCGGCGTTCTCCTATCCACTTTAATATGATGTACAAATGTTGCATCATAATTGCATTCCTCCAACTAGACTCAGGCCGGTTCGCTTCAGGGGACCTTACATTTCTCAGCGGGCTAGAAATGAAACCACTAGCCACAAAATTTCAAAGACGAATCCTTGGAAAGTAAAATCCTGGTACTAATTTTACGTGTCTCTTATCAAATGATCTTGGCCGATGATACTTCAGATCGATATTCTGCAGGGAACCCAGCATTGAGTTATTGGTCGGGCTTCATTAGCAATTTAATGAACATATAACCATCTTACCACTTTCATTGTTATTTTAAATGATATTAATAAAGTGAACTATTTCTATTTGGTCCTTAACTACCTTAATATTCTAATGAAAGTTACAGTGATAATTGATGATAGCTCATACCTAAAAGACTAGTTACTTTAGCTGTTCCCGTGGACATTAATAATAATTGAAAAGGCCATAAAAACTCAAGAAGAAGCAAAGACAAAAAGATCAGGTTTTTCCGTATTTCCACGAGAACACAGATGCGGCCCTTGGGCACATTGGCAAGACCTGAGTGCTTGTGAACCTGGCCACGTGTGAAATGATGACCAATTTCTTTTGCCGCCTTTTACAAAACATAAGAGATTATAAAGACCAGTTATTTATGCCCACTTGACTCTGAGTAAACTATCCAGGAGCTCAGAATTACCTTCACAGGGAACTTCTGACCATTCCCCTACCTCAAATTAATAGAGGAATTTTACAAAAGTGACTCACAGCACCTCAAGGAAATGGAAGAAAAACTGATACACACTCTGTGTAGTTTTTATGTAATGCTTCATTACTCTCATTAATATTGTTATATAGACATTTATGGAGCTACGAGGAAGTTGATGAGCATGGCCCAGAAGATATAAACATAGCCCCTGTTCACAATCCGAATTTAAATAAGCTTGGAGATGGATAATATGTATAAACATAAAAATTCAGGTAAAGGAAATGATTTCAAGAAAGGAATTCCATGAATCTGCAGAACTCATTATGGGCTGCATGGGGAAGTCACTGACTTTTTTCAAAAGCATAAATAATAGGTATCTTTGTTAAAGAATACAATCTGGCAAACAGTTTTAGAACTGCATGTTCTATGTTTCCATCCCCATGACCAGCTCTGGGACTTTTTTCAGTCCCTATGAGTTATTACTTCATTGCTTCTATGCAACAGATTCCTGGGCTGCCCTGAGTGTTGGCTTCAGGCACAAAAAGAAAACATGACATCCCTGGAAGTCACCTAATTCTATGGCCTTTGGTTGTCTAGTTTTCTTAACCTCTGTCCACATTTAATTCAGGTATTTGAAAGATATTCCATAGGCTTACAGAGTCAAAGGGCGTGAAGAGGATTGCTGTTTAAATCTATATGAAGTGTCCTGACCAGGACGCTGGTGAATAGGAGTTATAAAACAAGGCATGTTGGCAGGCAACAGGAATCACCCATCCACCCACTCTTTCACTTGAGAGACTTCATGTTGCCAAATCAAGAGTTTAGTGACAGCTTTCTTAAGTGATTGATTGAATGCCTTACATGTTCTTAAATTTACTCTTATCATTGATTATTTTTAGATTGTATCAATTTTTACAGAAGCCCCAGAGAACATGATGAGAATTGGAAGATACACGTCAGTGTTTACTGACAGAACCAAATTTTGTTTCCTTTGTTTTTACTAAAATTTACTTATTATAGAGTAACATATTAAAGGGAGAGGTCATGAGACTTTGGAAGGCTCTGAGTGTTTAAAAATCCACTATGAATCGGTAAAAAAATACCCTTAATATGTCCCAATAAATAGATGATTATTGAGTGGAATTTTCCCTTCATTCTGAAGTACAAGAAGGTAAATAAATAAAAATTGAAACTGGGTCTAATCACACAGGGAAGAGCGTTCCATGGCAAGAACACTTTCTCCCAAAAGTTGTGCTTTAGCCACTTAAAATTCAACCAGAGAGTTTTATTCCGAGGTCAAATTGCCCTGCCTTGATTTTTCTTCTCAACTCAAGCTAAGCTCTTGCTGACCTAAAGAATATTACCACAGAGGTTACACGAACTTCCTTTTCCTGCCATTTTCTCCTACATATTACTACAGAGCTACATTTTTTTGGATGTCTGTTTCAACATAGAACTTAAGTGTGAGGTACTTTTGCAATGTTTAATGCTAGCTAATCAAGGTAGATTCATCTACAGCATCGCGTCTGTGGCATTGGGAAGTGTTGAAGTGTTGACGATGGGATGTAATAACGGGGTGATTTTATTTGACACATTCATTAAGCATACATTGTATAAACATATCTTTCTTACCAGTTTATCTCGAGCACCTGGATAGTGTCTCTCACACAGTGGGACTCAGTGAATACTTGTTGAATGAATGAAGAATGCACTCTTTTGTGAATTACATTGTTTTTGAATGGAAGGAAATGAACACCTAGTATCTAGGTGATAGTATCTAGTCTCTGTTTAGCAACATCTGTACTAGTGGCAAACAAAAGTTACAGTTTGCTTCTAAGTAAACTAGTATATAATGCTTGTAGAATAGTTTCATGTTTCACTTAACATTTCCATTGCATTCCAGAAAGAGTCATGCTGGCTTCATGTGTTCTGTGAACATGCAATGAATGTATGGCTATGGAATAAGGGTCTTTAATAAGGTGCCAGTGACAATTTCCATATAAAGGTGGTTCCCTGTCAGTGGTGCCAACAACTGTTAATGGCTCCCACCACCCATGGGCTCTCACTATCTCCTTCACGTTTCTAGTCCACTCCCTTGCTCATTTCTCACAGTGGTGGTTCCAGCCTGCTAGGACCCTACAAAGCCCCCAACACAGCAGTTGACGGACATCTCTTCCTGATGTCTCATTGACATGCCAAATGCATGACCCAAGCACCCCAGGTAGGCTCGTTAAGGATTGGTTTCTATCCTAAAGGCCATAAGCATGGAAGTGACATGATGTGATTCCTCTTTTACCGAGCATACTCTGGCTGCTGTGTGAAGCATGGAGGTGGGTGAGGAGGGAAACTAGGAGACAGGTTAAGAGAGCGGTGAGAGGTGATGAGACCTCGAGCTGAAGCAGTGGTTTTGGAGATGGGTCAGAGTAGGTGGATATAAAATATCTCTTGGAGGTAGAATCGACATGACATTGATGAAGTGGACGTGACAGTAAGACAGCAAGTGGGTTTACAGGGTGGACATTCCCTGAGGTGGCCAGGATGGAGGAAGTTTAATAGAAAAGCCCCAAGAGTTCAGTTACAGCCATTTTGAGATTTCTGTGAGATATTCAAGTGGATGCACCAACTAGGCAGTTGGATAAATGAGCCTGGAATTCAACAATAGATCTGGGCTGGACATGAATGTTTGGGAGTTAACACGCAAATGGTATTTTGGAGCCAGAGGAGTGCACGGCCCAGCCTAGGGAATAAGTGTGGTGTGAGAAGTGAAGGAGGCTCAGGACTGAGTCCTTGGGAACCACCAGGAATAGCAGATGATTGGGGAGGAGCTGACAAAGGAAAGCAAGAGTCAGGGAGAAACCAGAAGTTGCAGGTGCCCTGGAAGCAGGGGAGATAAGAGGCGGTGAAGGAGAGCATCCTGAGCAACAGGCCTCGGCAGGACAGATCTGGGCCTGTTTGAGGCTCAGAGGGGAGGCCCCAGGCTGCAGTGCTCTGACCAGGACGGGAGGAGGCCAAAGAGATACGCGCAGAGCAAATTGCCTGTGAGCACCATCATTAATAAGCACTCAAAACAAAAGCAAAAAAGGTCTCCTAAAAATTCATTTAAGTTTGTATTTTGCAGTATACATCCGTGTCTGCTTTCATTTTAAAAACACCACCTTAGTACCATCAGGAATAAACAAACCCATAGCAGTTTCCTATCTCGTTGGTGAAAGGCACAGATGTTTTTGTCCTGAGTCTGCTCGTTTTTACAAACCAGGCTAAACTGCAGAGAGCTGACACCGCACAGTGCACTCAGGGTCCGGCAATCTCTCATCTCTCTCTTGTGTCACAATATTGTGAGAACCCGGACACACATAAAAACAGAAATATAAATAAATATCAGCTTTTTTCCTCCAATATTTCCAGTGATTCCCTGGCAACCCCTAAGAAGAGATGCTCAGAAAGTCACGCAGAGGTGGGGAAGGCAATCTTCCAGGCCACATCAGGGGCAATTATAGCAATGAGAGCTTTTTAAAGAGTGGCGTCGTTTTTGTGGCATTTGAAGGAATCTCTGACCAGTTCATCTTTTGAAACATCTCTGGGAAATACTCAACGAAAACTTTTTCAGTGGAGATGACTGAGAGATATTCTTTTTGTTTTAACCACCGAGGTGATTATTTTTTATCACATCTGAATGAACCAAGGGTCTCAAGTGATCCCCAGGCCCCTTTTAGCCAGTCTTTATATGGCACCTACCATAGGCCAGCTTTGTTCTTTGGTCTGTAACAGATTTGTTCTGTTTAGTCCTCACAACAACCCTATGGGATATATGCCATGACTTATCTCCATTTTACAGATACGAAAACTGAGGCATAGAGAGATGAAGGAATCTACCTAAGGCAGCAGTTCTCAAATAGGTAGTCTCTGACAGCCCGAGACCCTTAGGAGGGGTACACAATACCAAAACTATCTTCACAATAATACAAAAATGCTATTTTTTTTTAAAGATTTTATTTATTTATTTGAGAGAGAGAGAATGAGAGAGACAGATAGCACATGAGAGGGGGAAGGGTCAGAGGGAGAAGCAGACTCCCTGCCGAGCAGGGAGCCCGATGCGGGACTCGATCCCGGGACTCCAGGATCATGACCTGAGCCGAAGGCAGTCGCTTAACCAACTGAGCCACCCAGGCGCCCCAAAAATGCTATTTTGTCATTTTTTTCCGCTGTGTTGACATTCAACTAGGTGTGACTACAATGGAGGGTAAAACTCAGATGCCCTAGTATACATCAAAGCAAGGCCACCAAACTTTGTTAATAGACATTGTATTCTTCATTGTCATATACTCAGAGTTATAAATCAGAACAAAAACTGTCAGTTTCATATAAGAATGTCCTTGATTAATATGCATGGATTTATCAATTTGATCTCAACAGCTGAGTACATGTCTTTCTAATACTCTGTAAAAGTGGGAAATATGTATAAGATGCTTCTACTGCCTGCCTACCCGAGTAGAGTGGTTGTCTTGAGAAAAGCCACTTACTGGCACTAAAGTAAAACGGAACACGGTTTTACCTTAAAGAATGGCTAAGAGACCGACTATGATTCTCAACTTGGGTATTTGGCAGACATTTTCCCAAAAGTGAATGAAGTGAAATTGTCACTTCAAGGAAAACTGACAGTGTTTGTTGCTAATGATTAAACTTGAGCTTTCAAGCAAAAATTAAAATTTTAGAAAACATATCTGCCACCAGGGGCTTGACAGCTACTTTAACTTCAACACTGAAGGACTTTTTTGATGAGACTGTTGGTAATATAAACAACATGACATTTTGATGTTCTATAATGAAATGTGTTATTAATATATGGAAGATCTGTATAATTCAGTGAACCAGTATTTTCCAAATGACCAGTGCATAATGTTACATAATTGTGCATATGCAAAAGATTCAAAGTGCCAGATAGACCAATGGATTTTAACGTAACAAAGTTTGAAAAGTTCATTGCTGTGATTTCAGAGTTCATATTACAAGTAAC